>NC_140123.1:153206922-153353056 GCF_964035555.1 Netta rufina | reverse complement strand
GTGCAAGCTTGCCCATGCTTACACATACTCAGACACACACATGTAAAGCCCATGGAGACCATCATGCAATGGCCAGGTATTAAATTTTCTCTAAATGAGAGAAAAACCTCCTCCCAGTATAGTGGGTTGCATCCTGGGGCCAGGCTGTGCAACCCACAGCCTTCAGACCACACGAGACTGTTACAGTGATTCATCTAGCTGCAGCACATTGTTGGTCATCACCTTCCCAAGCAGTAGCGGCTAGGAACCTGTTCCCAATGAAGGGTATGTCACCTTTCCAACCCAAGGGACAGTACACAGCAGATCCAAGGCACTTCCTCAGGGCTCCACTGTCCCAGTTTTCCATGGGACAAGTATGTCACACATCAGATAAGGTTATCTATTTGATGTTAACTTACTGTGCCACTGAGCCTCAGCTCCAAGCCTTCAAGGTGAGTCTGACCCAGGCCCTGTAGTGGCAGGCAGTAGTACTCTCACTGTTTGCTTATCCATGCTAAAAAGGTGGCCAAAGACTCCCCTCTTCCTTCACATTGCTGTGAGCTATGCCTGGATACCAGGTCACTCTCTTAAGCATCACCTTCTGGTTCTGGGTCTGAACTTCCCCCTAAAGCTGGAAACTGCTTTAACCCCTATTCTGGGGTCCAAATCTGGCTGTCCTCCTCCCAGATGAATAAATGGACTGGAAACTGCTCCTCTCACAGTTCATGTTGTAACTTCCCATGTCTTTTGCTAATTTCTTGCACTCCTTGGTGCAGGTTTTTATTGAAGTAGTCAATTTCTTGAAAATAATAAAAAAAAAAAGTGGAGATGGCTCAATTTATATCCATAATTACATTTGAATAACAAAACCATCCTGAAAATGAAGGGGAGAGGAGGGGAGATTAGAGTGAAGAGAGGGAAAGAATGAGCAAGTGCACACAGGAAGGGAGAAATGAAGATCACTTCACTGAGAGCCAGGCACTAATGACACCAGCCGGAAACATGAGGTCCATATGCTAAACAGAGATGCCAATTTCAGCTTGAATCAAATGATTATGTCAGTGAGAATGAGGAATGTAAAAAAGTAGCAGGCTATGATGGTGGATTATCCTCCTCTCTGCTGTCCACGCTTTCTCTCTTGTGCTGTCATAGGGAGCAATTGATGTTTGAAAAGCCATGCTTGCATCTCACTTATGGAAAAGGTCACCTGTTCCCCTGTCTCTCCTTCTCTCCCTGACATCTGTTACTCTAGTCAAGCTTCCACCTGTTAATCTTTTTCTAATGGGCCATCAATCAGACCCAGCAAAGCATCCTTCCTAGAGAGAGGGGCAGGAAGGACTGGGTAGGGAAAGAAAGGAGACATGAGCAGAGAGAAAAGCAGCAAGAAGAAACAAGACAAATAAACAAAAGCAGAAAAAAAAAAATAGCAAAATGAACTCACTGGCACCCAAAAGAAATAGAGAAGGAGAGATGTTTAAATACTGAGTAAAAAAGAAGTGCTAGCTGGGGAGGGAAGAGCAAGACAGAAGGAATGTACCCAGGAAAAAGAAGAGAAAAAGAGGAGAGAGCCAGCTGGAGGGGCCCAAGATTGACAGTGAACATGGCTGGTGTAGGGGACTCAGGCCAGAGAAATGTGAACTTAATGAAGAGGGCAAGTGAATGGGGGAAAAGAGCTTTTCCCCTTTTCTTCCTACTGGCACAAGGGATTCCCAACACAACGGATGTGTCACCTCAGAGTTGTGACAGATGCCCAGGTTCCTACAGACAGCACCCAAGCATCCAGTGTAAAATGGTTATTCCTCCACCCAGACCACCTGTGTTTATCTAGAAACCATAAAATTGAAGTCTCCACAAGGAAAGGCCTCAACTCAAGGCTATTTTGGTCCAAGCAAAACCAGGGAACACTAGAAATCTCCCCAAAAGTTAAGTGTGTTCATATTGCCAAGCCAGGATAGATTGGTTTAGCCATCACATGGAGAGAGAAACTCAAACAGAACTATGGGAGATAAGGATTGGGCTGAGGATGGTGGCCTGAAGGGGAGAGGGTCCAGGGGGTAAAGCATGCCCAGAACCAGTGTTTTAACCAAACTGGTTTGCCTGTTCTGCCTCTTTCCAAATCCACACAGCTACCTAATTCAGCTCCCCATGGTGCTAAATCCTTCATCCCTATCAGTGCGGATCAAACACTGGGAGTATTTGCATGATTCAAGCCTTCAGGGCTCCAGACCAGTGATCAGAAACCAGAACTGGGGCAGTAAAGAGCAGCGGCTCAGCCTTCTTTTTTTTTCCCCTTTTCAGTTTCTTACTAATTAACATTAGAATTCTTATCTCAGATTAGACTGAAAATGTAATTAGCTCATTATCTGACAGCAACCAGAAACTCCCACACTATCAGAAAAGTTAGGAATATGCAGACCACCATGAAGCCACTGCAGGAGGAGTTTCTTCTGACCAGGACTAAATTGGCAGCTGTCTAGAAGCTGAAGAGTGATTGATATAATCTATGATTGATGTAATCTATGTAGACCAGCCCTACCAAATTCCACCTGCACATCACTGCCCTTGAAAGCATGACCGAAAAATTCCATACAGAGGCCTCTCCAGCCTGTCCATTTTTATACATCATTTCAAAGTTACTTGACAATAATCAGAAAAGTCACGGAAATCAGCCATGGAACGTACCAGCTAGCTTTTACTTTCTCTAGTCACCACAACCGATGCAGGATTTCATAATGTTTTGTTATTCCCTAGTTTTACAAGACTTAAGTGATGTTGTTTCATCCACCACCCTGGGGAGACTGTTCCATCATTTACTAAATGTCAGTATGATGAGCTGGCTTGGACACTTGCTGAATGTTTCTGACAAGCAGCAAATAGCAAAAAGAGAAGCAATAACTGTAAAATATGAACTAGTGGATCCAATAAATGCTGGTATAAAGGGAAATCATGCAGGCTAACGGATATGAAGGTGCCGATTCACAGGACTGGTCTAGCTGGGAGACGTGATCATCTCCTGATCCACACCTCATAAAGTATTGATCTGATGCACAAAGAAATGTGGGAAGTAGATCCTATAGGAGGGAAACCAAGGTACTCTGTATTTGTCTTCCTGGCTACTAAAGGCAAAGATGTGCAAGTCCAACAGACCATTTGAAGAAAATGAGAAAGGCAGCCTGGGACATTCAGCTGGGACCAGCCTTTCATCCTCATGCTGATGAGGGGAAAAAAAGCAAACAGCACCAGATCCTCTGTGAATATCAAAAAAATAAGCTTCTTTAAAGGATCCTTCTGGACAGCCACAAGCATTTAATATCTTGATTTTCTACACTGGATTTTAAAAATAAGCACTTCCAAGCAGAGGCAGATCTGAAAAACTGCAAAAACTATTTCAAGCAGGACAAAGCTTGAAATGATGGATTTCAGCTTGTGCAATGTCCCAGCAATATCTGAAGACCTAATACTGAGGGTATTGCGTGGTATAATGCAATGATGGATTTGTATGAACTTATCTATTTACAAGTGATAACTTGTGATAAGCTTAAGGATTAAAAATGACTCAGAGCAGACAGTTTGTCCCAAAATGAGTTGATTTCCCTCACAAGAAATGTGTAAGGAGATGGGAAGGTGCCTTGGCCACACAAACAGGACAGGAGAAAGAACCTGATGGATGTGACAAAATTTAAAGGTGATTTGGATGCAGGTAAAATGGTTTGAATTGCTGAGGTTAAGTTTCCTGGAAGGAAAACAAACAAAAACCATTGTGAATATTAAAAATGTGAATTGTAACAGAATCTGGTCCAACCCCCCCCTCACTCAACACACAGATCATTTAAATTTATGTTTTTCTTTCCGCTGGTCAAGGCTCAGGAATTGAAGGCTAGACTTGCACACTGCCTCTGTCCTTAAGATTCCTCTGTTTCTCAGCCTAAGCCCTGTGCCCAGCTCCTGCAGTCTCTCTCCCCCATTACCCTGGTGGTTGCTGGGTGCATTGGTCTGTGGGCCACCTCTCATCCATATAGTCCGTGAGGAAGTGGAACAGCACAGAGCTGATGGACGTGCTGTGAGCTGCTCACAGGACCGCTCAAACCTGCAATGCCTTCATACACACTCCTGCCCAGACAGATATGTCCCGGTGAGAGGCTGGGATTGTGATCTCTCATGTCCCAGAAAATCAAAGCTCAAGGGGTCTCCATTCCTGTTAGCTCTCAACTGGAAGAGATTCACACGATGAAGCAGCAGAAACAACAGGAACTACTTCAGTCACAGGATGGTGTCACCCTGCAAATCCCAGATCTCTGGGGGCAGAAGGGTTTCCTAGACATTATTCTATGAAAATTTGTATTTCTAGATGGAAATGTATCAGGAAAAAGAGAAAGGAAGGAGAGAAAAGTGGACAGTGAAGCACCAGTCTGAGATATAACAGTAGCAGGGCTTGAGAAAAAATCAAAAAGCAAAGAGAAGTGCACACATATGCCTCTGTGGTTTTGAGTTAGCTACAGACCAAAAAAATGCTTGGAATTAATGTTATGAACTACTTTTTTATTTATTTTTTATTTTCTTGTGCCAGGTAAAGAGGGCTCAGCACACATTTTAAATAAACAGGCTGCACAACATTTTCCAGTTATGATCAATTTGGTCAACATCTTTTTTTCTAGTAGGAACAGCCCACAGGGCTGTGAGCTTTTCCTAGGTACTTATGGATAAAAAGTGATAGCATAACTTTAAGGATGTGTCATTAATAACCTGCTACTAGAAACCCTGAGGCTGCAGGCAGATCCTGCTCTGCTGAGGGCTGTGCAAACACAGCAGAGGCAGCCCAGAAGGGCTTAAATTCACATACACAATAGCCAGAGAGTGAATTCGCTACCTCCAGCTCAAATACTCTTCTGTTAAACTCTTAATTCACGCAGTCTCCAATAAGCCAAAATGAACAATGCCTCTCCCTGCTTGGTGCTTGCATCAGTGGGCAGTTTTCACATTGTCCTGGGCTTCAACCCTTAGTCATCTTTCTGCTACGTGATAAATACATCGCTCTTTTTTATCTGTTTTCATGAGTCAACCCCTCCAGCCTCTTCTTCATTCTCCTCTCCTCTGAGCTCCTGCCAGTATTTTTCTGGTACTGAAGCATACAGAGCAGTTTTGCATTCTGGGATCAAATTAAGGTTCCCTCATATCAGAATATCCCTCCT
The DNA here is from genome assembly GCF_964035555.1 of Netta rufina. Taxonomy (NCBI): domain Eukaryota; kingdom Metazoa; phylum Chordata; class Aves; order Anseriformes; family Anatidae; genus Netta; species Netta rufina. The sequence continues at coordinate 153,347,888 of NC_140123.1, read as the reverse complement.
CATATCAGAAATCAGCTGGATTTTGAAAAATGGTCTAATGCTTGATATATGGGTGGCATCCAGACATCTGGGGCTTCAAATACTGGCTCAGCCTCAAACAGGGAAATTAAGGTGCTCTGGGTTTCAGGATATCTCCATCATGGTACAGCACAGGGCAAGTCTGAGTGCCTGCTTAAACCAGTCTCACTACCTGTGTCATTGCTACCTGAGACTATTCAGGGCCAGAATTGGACTTGGCTCCAAAGCTCCCTGATGCAGACAGCATCTCAGCTGTGGACCAATCCCCTATTTTTGTGATCTTGACAGATACGTGGGGTGAATCATGGCCACGTTCAGATTGGTGGTGTGAATTTGAAGCATAGATTCCTTTAACCCAAAGTGCAACAGAGCTACCAGACAGCAATGCAGATGCAAGGTCACGGACATATTTAATACCCTCTCAAGACTGCTCTGCACATCACAGAGTAGACATAGCCTCTGTTTCCCAGCTGTAAAATAAGGGCACACAATCCTTCTCCATCTCACAAGTCTGTCATTAGGATAAAGTGTGCTGCTGACTCAGAGCTGCCTGAAAACTATTGGCACGAAAGGCAAACCTGTGCCCACACCTGCTGTCTATGCCTTGACCTATATCTATCACTTCTTGCTGTCAGGGCAAAGGAAAGGCTCAAGCCATCTGAGCCCCCAAAAATGACTGGAGGTGGGAGGTGGTGCCTTTCCTAGCCTTCTTGTGCAGATAGACTGTGCTCAGGCATCTCTTAATTAAGCTGGAAAGGCTAGCAAGCTGATGGATTTGAATTGAGATGCTGGTGAAGTGCCTGTGACATCCCCAGAGGGCACATTAAATTAACCAAATAGACTAAGGATTCAGTAAGCTAATGAAGAGAGAAATGAGAGAGATGAGGAAGATGGAAGAGGCGAGGGTGAAGAAGAGAGAAGCAGATGGAGAGAGAAGATAGAGTAGAAAAGAAAAAGAGGAACGAAAGTGAGAATGGATGAGGAAAAAGAGGGACTGAAGGGAACTGAGTGGAAAATACTTGGAGGCAGAAAAAGTGATTAAGTGCAGGGATAGGGAAAAAATGACCCTGCAATATCCTGAGGCTTTCTCAAAGCCATGCTGGGACCATCTGTGCTATGGCCTGGGGTCCAAATTGCTCAATCTCTGCCTCCAGCGGGTTGCACCTGCTGCTTAGCCAGGCCGTATCCCTGAGCACAACTCTCCGTTCCCTACCTCCCACCCTGTGTGTCTTACCTGCTCGTGGTGCTCAATGCCCATGCTGATGGTGTTCACGAGGATCGCGATCATGATCCCACGGTTGAAGTACTTGCTGTCCACAATCCCTCGAAGCTTGACCCTCACTTCCCGCCACATGTCACTGCAGAGCTTCAGCCGTCCACCTTCTTCCACCTCCTCCTCCTCCTTCTCCGGTGCTGAGGCACCCTGGTCCCCTCTGCTGCCCTCTCCCTCCTCTTCACTGGCTCCTCCATCCTCCTGGTCTGAATCAGCGCTGCCCAGGACAGAGAGTCTTCGGGATGCGTCATGTTCCCCCCTGTGGCATCGGGGACAGTTGGTGGGATCAGAGGTTGCTGTCACAGCAATGGGCTGGACCAAGCCCTGAGGAGGGCAGTCAAGAGAGTTGTGCTGTTGGCAAAGCCCTGGGGAGAGAAATGATTGTGCTTAAAAGAGAAAGCACTGTTTCCTCAAAAAAAAAAAAAAAAAAAAAAAAAAAAGGCATTCAAGCTGGGCACCTGTTTGACTTTTGGGATTTTAGACACTGTAACAGGGCTTTTTAGCTGTAAGGATGATTAAACACTGGCAAATCATCTCAAGGGCAGCAATAAAAGCCATTGCCGTTGGGTGCTTTACACTGACTGGCTGTGTCACCAGAAGGCATGGTACTGTTCATCTGCCAGTGATTAGGCTCAGCGGGGGTTCATGTCCATCAGAGGAAGAACTGTTTTGTCTGATGCAGAAATCATAGCTTGGGACTCAGTCACTTGTATTAAGTGTGAACTGAGGGAAAAATGATCATGAGGGCTGCCTCTGGCCTGAACAGATACAAGGCGGGTCCAAGAACCCAGACACTGAGCTGAACTCTCTAAATTAGAGATGCTACATTAGCAAAGCATCTCTAGAAGACAGAAGAGGTAACACAAGAGCAGTTCTTCCTGATAGTCCATGCACTCTGAAACAGAATGATCTGCTGACTTCAGTGAGAAAACCAAGTTCCTCAAATCTCCAGTCGCACCTGGAAGATCAAATGGACACTTGTGGGAATGAATCAATTAATTAATTAACACAGTGCATGAGAACTGCAGAAACCTTCTCAGTAAGTAAAGAAAATGAAAAACTGAGTATGCAAGACTAGCTGAAGGAAAATCTGTCTTTTTACTTGTTAACTGAGAGCATTTCTTATGAAAGGCATCAGCAGGCAGTTAATACTAACTCTATAATTCCATTTTTACAGTCACTTTTCAGGCCAGGAATCCAATTTAAATGGTACCTCATGTCTAATTTTACACAACAGGATGTGTTCCCATCAAGAGAAATTGTCTCCATTGCCCTTGCACATCAAACTGACTTCTTCAGTATTGCTCTTCTCTCTTGGCTCTGGGGACACCCTATTGCAGTTCTATTCATTTTGCTTCTCTCCTGAGGTCCCATAGCGACTCATTTTGGGAGCAGAGTTGTGGGGGACCAGCTGTATCACCTAGCCCAATCCTTAGTCCCACTGCCTCATATTTCCCTAATACATCTCTTTCCCAAACTTCCATCACTCCCCTACTATACCAGACCTCAAGTCCTTTCCAAGACTCAATCAGTGTTTTTAATATTGTCACAATTTGTTTTCAGATCTGGGTTGCCTGTTAGTCACCCTAGTTTCCATTCCCACTTATGCTGGTCCCCTCCACCTGGTGCACTGGCCATAGCTCCATGTTCTATGGCCAATGTTAATTCTAACTCTGTGCTTTGCAGGTAGAGCTCCTTTGGCAAGCTAGCACATGGAGATGCTCCCAGTTAAGCTCACATTTCCACTACCAGCACTTCCAGATTTACCCATACAATCCTTACTGTAGTGCCTCTGGCTTTTCCTGTTCATGCCTAGCTTGGCATTGCTCGGCTCCACGTGGCCCTGGCGCCGGCTTTGTATGCTGTTGTACAGCCCAAGGGTGCGGCGCTTGGCTTTGCGCACGATGTGGCAGACGTATTGGAAGATCTCCTCGTAGCAGTCTCCCGGCTCCATGTAGCTGGCGACAGTGCTGGAGGAGAGGTACCGGGCCCGCTGCTCCTGCATCAGCTGGTGCTCCCGCTGCTTGGTCTCCGAGAACTGCGTGGCAATGACCACCAGGCACAGGTTAATCATGAAGAAGGAGCCCACCTAGTAGCAAAGGAGAAGGAGGGACAGGTGTTGTCAGTGTGAGCAAGGATATATGGCAGAGGGGAAAGAAGAGAGAGGAGGGGAAGGTGAACACAGGAATTAGAGCTGTCATCAGTCTGCATATGGAGATGGGATTTCAGGAAAAGCCAGCATTGGCTGAGATTACTTTTGGGAACTCACTCCCTGTTGTTTCCCTACAGAATTTAGAGCTCTGAACGGAAATTCGGGAAATGCAAGTCCTAATTTTGGCTCTTTTGTCAGGGTTTGGGACCTTTAGCAAGTCACTTAGTACTTACCTACAAAGGGTTTGATGAAAATTGAACTTTTCTTTCCCTCTCCTTTGTCTTAAATAGAAGATGTGAAAAAGGATTATTTTGGTTGCTTTATCCTTTTCTTGCTCATTTACTACTGGAAAAATCATGCACTGTCATTTACGGTCTTCAACTCTTGGAGGACACGTCAGTGTTCTTGGGGCATTTTATTTATTTCTATCATTTACACCACAAAGGGAGATGGCACTTTGCTGAAATGAATGAGCTCTTGAAATTGGAGTTTACAAAAACTAATGATTTTGAGAAGGACTCTAAATAGTCTGTCAAAACAGTATTTCTTTGCTCAATTTCCATTCTTCTGATTCTTCTGAGACCAGACATTTTATAATTGCTCTTATTTTACTTGTCCTCCAGCCTAGGTGGATTTTCCATGTCAAATACAAAAACAACCACAGCTCATTCCACCAGTTTCTCAGAAATGAAACAAAAATCCCAAGTCCTTGCTATTGTCCCTACAGAAGCCAAAAAGTCATTCCACCAAAAGGTGGAATTATTTTTCAGGAAGTACCCCAGCTTGTACCTACCCAAACAGCATTCCCCTTAGTGCACAGCCCTCGCCACTTGCCCAACAACCTTGTCTCCTCGTAAATCCCTTTCTCTTGCACACAGATGCCCAGCACCTCAATATAGTGGCTCTCACTATTTCAAAGGGGAGATGTCCCTGCTAGCATCTGAATAAGCCTTTGAAACACGAAGCCCTTCCCAAAGAGATTCAGCATAAGGACAATAAACCGTTTCAAAATAATGGGCTTTTTTTTTTCCCTCTTCCTCTCAGCACCCTTCAAAGCTGTTCTAATTCTGTTTCACTTCATCACTGAGCCCTTCTCAGTGATGAAACCTATTTTCCCTTCAGCTTCTGTACATGGCCTTGAAATGAAAAACAATGCCTCATTTGGATCCCTTCTTCACCTGCCCTCAAGGAGTTCTGTAGTCCATGATCTCTTACATGTTTTCACTGATGAGGGTATGACTGGGAATCCGAATTCTCCTCCAGAGCGCTCCCTTGCCCTCTTCCCCCTCAGCACCACACGACCCTCATAGGCTTTATCTGTTCAGTTCTCTCCCTCGGCTTGCCCTGAGTGAGGCAGGTCTGGGAGCTGGATACCTGCTGTGCGTTTCTGAAATGCAAATTGCCTCCTCTCTAGGCAACAAGCAGAGAAGCTGAGGGCAACAAGATACCCTCAGCAGGGTCATACTTAAAGCCTGGGGTTGAATCCTGAGGGGGGTTCAGGTTTTGCATTGCCAAGCCTTGTTCTTGCAGGGAATTGTTTGCTATGATCAGATGACTGAAAAGGGGAAGAGTGGGAGGATTGGATATGGCAAGTAGTCCTTGAACGTCTTAGCTAACATCAAACATCAAAACACAAAACAAAGGAGCTTGCTTAATCCTTAAGACACGAATCCACAGACTCTAAAGATCTGCTGAGCTTGTCTCTACCTCCCAAGCAGCACTTGACAGGAAGGGTCCCAGATGGCTTGTGACTGAGCTATCCATCTCAGTCAGCTGTGCGGCGAGACCACCAGTGTCTGACACAGAGTCAGACAAAGTATCTGACAGAGCCAGAAGGAGACCATTGATGCAAAGCCCCAACACAAGGAGTCTCTGTTCAGTCCCAGGCCTGAACTTTGTACTGAGCTGTACATTGATTAAGCTGAATCCCAGCCTTGTTCAGCCTAAGGCTTGATCCCTTTTTCTACAATATCTAATAAAATCTGACTGGTGCTGAAGATGCTGACTTACTTGCCCATTATTTTTATTGCTTATTCCAGAATATCCAGATTGTCTTCTGAAGCTCACATATGTAAGAACAGGGCACTTCCAGGAAGCTTAACTGTTGCAGTGTGGATGCAAACCTGAGAGTTCAGAAGAGCCTGAAGGTTTCTCTAGTCCAGGAGCAACACCAGTAGCCAAGCAGCTGAAGTGGTGATGTGGAGAAAGCTAGACTTCAAGCAGGAAGACACAAATGGAGCACTGATCCAAGAAGTGAAAGCAGGCCTTCCCTAATGCCACCTCCCTAGTCTCCAGCAGAGCCAGAAGCTGTTTATAAGTTGCTGAATACACGTTTTTACTAGGTTGCTCTGCAAGACCACTCAGAGTGCCAGGATCAGATGGTACTCTTCCCCTCAGGGACCATGTCAACACAGGAGTCCTAGAAAATGCTGGGAATGTATTTGGTGGTGGAGCCTTCTTCCCTCCTTATGAGCCATAACAGGTAATGCCCTTACACAGGTGTTTGAAGATATCGCTGTGAAGGATGGAGAAGACATATATGAAAGTATAACTCTAAGGAGTTCTCCGTGGAGATCCAGCCCCAGAAGAATGAGTTTGAGCCAAAGCTAAGAGGTATGTCGAAAAGCAGAGAGCCAAGGCCTGAAGTATGACTGTCACAGCAATCCAGTTTAGAAAGCCAGGCCTTTCAACCATGAAGAAGGAGGGCAAGATAAAGGCCACAAGGACTGTGCTTCATAAGACTTGAAGAGGAAATGTCATTGCTATAAGACGAATTGGAGGGAAAATGATACCAAGTGACAGCAAGTTCACACTGTGGTTTTGCTAAGTGCTGCAACAGCACCCTGGAAAGATTCATTACATGTGCAAAGAAAGTAACAGAAATGCTAAATCCTTTCTTGCTGTAATTCCACCAAAGGCAAAGGAAATACCCTATCTAGCATAAGGCTTCTCTGTTCTAAGAAGTCCCCAGAGTAAGTTGAGGTTCATGTGCTCCTGTGTTTGATGGAAATAAACCTACATGGCTTCTGCAAATGAGGAGGGTGTGTCTAGAAATGTCAATGACACTCTGCAGTAAAATCTCAGGTGGAGTGTTTAATTGAGGGTTTTCAGCTGCCTGCAAATTCAGAGACAAAGTTTGAGTCACTGGAAATCTCCATGAGGTGAGCCAACTCCGGAAGGATGATCCTGTTTCAAAACCAAAAATACGCTGACAGAATTTACATAGTTTGGAGCTGGGGCTGGAGGGAGCAGTTTTTGGAATTGTCCCATAGGAGATGGGTATGCCCACCTCAGAGGTTGAACACTGACTCTGCACGGCCCTTCCTTGCTCTGGGAGAGGCTGCGTGTGAGGCTGGGAGTAAATTCTGTGCTGAACTACTCATTATGAAAATATGGCCATGCTAAGTGATAATGCAGGTGGGTCCTAAATATCTGTTGCATGATGGGAGATCTGAACAAACAATATGGGAAATTATTGTTTTCTGGGTTCACAAAAAGCAGTGGATGATTGGTTTGGCTCTGCGGATAGAGCTGTGAGGAGCTCCCCTCCCATCCTGCACAGTCATATTTCTAGACTGACTTTCCTTGGGACTCTCCAGCCTCAAAGTAAGAGCGGTATTCTTCAAGGTGTATTTCACTTCTTCTGTCCTGGCTCATGTTTCAGCCCAAGGAAAGAGGCCACCTTTCTGTTCTTCTCTCCTTGTCTTACCCTTGTCCTGGTAGAAGGCCAGAAGGGAGGGAGAAACAGGGAATACCATGAAGATTCATCTTTTTCATAAGTTCTCTAATCCAAATGGATCAACAGATTTTTTTTTTTTTTGTGCTACTCCCCATACATACAGGCTACAGAATTTCTCCCAGAAATTGCACTAGGGTTTGTTTGCTCTCAAATCATTGCATGCCAATCTGAATTTAAAACAGATTCTGTGCCATGTAAGTCTGTTAACATTACTGGGTGGCTGCTTCTAGAGATCTGTTTCTAGGAGGGCATGACCACATAGGACACATAGTAGGTACAGAGTAGAATCTTAGCCAGGTCCATTCAACAGCCTATTAAAATGCTTGTAGGCTTTAGAGATAGATACCGAGGTCCTTACAGACTAAGTGACACCTACTGTGTACAGACTGAATACTTCCCATAATACATCGTATGTCTTTCCCTTCTACTTTAGACTTTGGTCCCCATATAGGAAAAGTGCAAGTCTCCATAAACAAAGGAAATGCCTCCTTGTTAGAAACAGGACATTCACTCCAAAAAAGAAGTGTTTATAATTGGGAGGAGGCCTGAAGAATGGAAGAGACAATGGCATTGTCTTTCTCACCTCTCCTTCCAGGCACAGACAACAAACATCCTTACAACAAAACAATCACCTTCAACCTTCACATATATAAATCCACAGGGTTCAAAAACTGCTTATGAAGTTCTCATCACTGACATGCTGCTCTCCTTCCATCCCCACCAGCCACAAGTGATCTCACGCAGCCAGTTTATGTTGGATTGATGACACTTTGGGAGCAGCAGCTCCTTTTTGTTCTCAGCGAGGAAGTAATTCAGCATGACAGACCCTGAATCTGACAAAATCCGAATCTGAGACCCTGAATCTGAGAAATCCAGGTGCTGTCAGTAGCCGTAAAACAGGAATTATTCAAGAGTTTCAAATGTGCAAAAGACAAAGTAGGAGAAAAGGTGCAGAAATGGTTTACTGTACTTTTGGGCCTACTGTTTTGAGGAATTTACTACGAAAGAAGATGTTTGGATGAGCACATTATCCTACATTGGGTATTGATTTTCTAGGAGTCAATCCTGAGCATTTTCTTTAAGCAAAAGAGAAGAGCCTGACTGACAACTATGTGATCCTGCAGCTCACTGTTGGAGAAAAACATTGTGCTGGATTCCTGAGAGACCAAGTGGAAATCCAGGTACAGTAGTTTGCTACCCAGTATATGTGTTGACCTAATTCCTGACCTTTTGTAGACTCTTAGCTTGCAATGCTGAGACTCTTTGAGTCTTATACTTACAATTATCAGCAAGATAAAGTAGATAAAATTGTAGAATGAATGGGCATCCATTACGTAGTACATGATCTCCACCCACCCTTCCAGTGTGATCACCTGAAAAGACAAGCAACAAAAAGAGAATCAGGAGGGAAGTGGGCTTCCTTCATTTATCAGCGTACACAGGCAGATACTGGCGAGGCTGCTGCAAACCAAGGAAGGTGAGGAACAAAAATTCCTTTCAAGGAGGCTAAATTTCCATTCCAGGAAATCAGCATGGTACTGCTTGGTGACACTGGCATACTGTCAAAGCCTGTGAGATCATGCTAGCCCACAGCAGGAATATTTCATTAAAATAGTTCATTTCCCTGGATCACAGCAGGGGAAAACCTGCAGCAGGTTTCTGTGGCCCTTGGACTGGACACTGCGTACAGCCAGTGGAAAAGAAAAAAAGGCAAGGATTTTGGCTCTGATCTGCAACAATCATGGGAGCAAAGAAAGACTGAAGTGGAAAAGAATAGTTGAGCTTTGTTTTTACCTGAAATATCACAATCCAGGCATACCCAATATTGTCAAAGTTGATGGCACCCTTGTGCGGGTTGGCGTTTCCTGTACGGCACACGTTGTAGTACTGGTTCCAGTTGACACACATGCCACTGATGTTGAACTCTTGCCGGACTGAGTTGTAGTAATAATAATCGTCCTTGTCCAAACAACACTCATGGCCCCGCTCCTTCAGGGGCGGGATCTCGTGACAGCCCATGATTCCATTGTCTCCTGACAGCGAGCAGATAAAGGGCATCTCATCATCTTCCTCAGGCTGGTAATAAGGTGGCAGGACAATGTCACCTTGTCTGCAAGGTTAAAAAACACAGTCATAATCTTGCCGCAGCAGATGTTTTCCCATCAGTGATATTGGTGGAGCTGCCATTCTGACAGGGATGGCACTGACTAAAGGATTTCCAGGTCTATTTCTTCAAGAGAAAGTATGGGAGGACAGGGCTGCTGGAAAACAGAGAGTTTCCAGGGGTCTGTCCCCAGTTTTCAGAGCTTTGTTTTCCATTACAACACCCCAACCCAAATTACACAATCTCCTTGCATGGAGATGGATAGAAGCTGGAATGCAGACATTTGCATTCTGATCACTCTTCCCATTTGCATCAAAGTTAAATCAGACGCAATGATATTAAGGAAGTTCATCAGGATTTAATGTGATGTGCTCATGTATGTAACTGTTGATGGACATGTTTTATAACATTTGGCACTGAACCTTCTGTACTTCCACAAAAAAAGAAAGAAAAAAAAAAAAGAGAGGAAAAAAAAAAAAAAAAGAAAGAATCCAGTTTTTGCATAATTAAGATTGCTCAGCTAAGCCTTAAAATCAGGAATTGCAAAGTTAAAGTTGATGTAACCTTAATTTTGACCCTTCTTTGACAGTTGGCATTATGGGTATAATGTTTCATGACAAGTTCACGTGCTTTTTCCCAAATAACACAGACACCTTCCAAATGCATGAATAATTAAAATCATCTATGCTTGCCTAACTGGAGATGAGATAATGATAAGGATATGAAAGGTGGAGATTTAAATTTTTCCATTAAACTTTCTCTGGTATACTTGCATTCCTTGCAGTGCTACAATACACAGCCTTCACGTTGCATGAATGCAGACTCTTTCTCCATGTGTCATTGGAAGGGGACAGGTGTTGATGAAAAAGGAAAGAGAAAAAGCCTCCGATTCTAAGCTAACTGGGACTCAACCACAAGCTTCTGTCATTACACATTCACATCACTGATGAACTAGGCGCCTGCAGACTTTGTTTCTCCAATAATGGTCAGTCAAAGATTATCCAGTATCTGTCACTTTGCAGGCTGTGGCCCCAATTCACTTCTCAGTTACATCAACTCTGCTTGGATTTAATTACACTCATTAAAGTACTACTACTGTGATTTACATAAAGGCCAATCATCCTAAACATCCGTTTCTCCCCAAGGAATATATAAACTCTGTAAATGCCTGCTTTAAGTAGCTCCTTCTCTCCAACCCCATTGCTGTTCTGCAGATTGCATTTTCACACTTATTTTTTTTCCCAATTTGAAATGATCTAAAGCTTCAGAATTGTTTAATCAGTTTAAACTGATCTATGGCGTTGGCTTTTTTAAAGCAGTCTAAACTGATCAAAGGTCTGGAGTTACTATATGGTTTTAAGAAGGCATTTTAAAGCTGGAGATCAGTTACAGCCAGAAAGTCAACAGGAAGAGCTGTGCTTTGCTCATGGGGAGGGTAATTGGAAAGTTTGCTGTGGGCAGGAGCTTTTCTACCCCACTGCTTCCAGGGAGGAGGAGAGCTGTGTCCTGCAGGTTCCCCTGACCCCTCCATGATGAACCTCAGACACCTGTAACCAGCTCCTGTGTGGCTCCAGGCTCTTTGCCAGAACTGTGCCCACTTTTTCATGCATCTGCCTGTTTCATTCAAGCACTCATTCTTCTGGGAGAAAGACAACATGGCTGATGTTCCTGAATTTCAGCTCTTTCTGAGAGGAGGAGCAGAATCTGTGCACATGGCTGGAGGAGACTGCTACACTAACTTGTGCCTAGTTGAATCCCAATGACCCCAGGCACCTAGGTACTATAAAAATGGGCTGAAATCCATATGCACCTGCCTTTATCCTACCTCCCTCTTCAGTCACTGCAAGACATGTCCAATGTTTTGCACCATATTCCCCTACAGCTGTTTGGAGGAAGTAATACGCAGAGAGCCAGGCAGCAGAAGACGAGAGAGCAGGGACGGGGAAAGAAAAACACCCTTGGAAGAAAAGAAGGGACATCGCCTCCCAGGCACTCACATTGTGAAGTTCTCCTCCATGAAGCAGCGGTTGCGGAGTAGCCCAGCCCACAGCTGCACCCCGATGATGCCGAAGATGAAGAAGACAAAGAAGCAGAGGAGGAGGACGTTCCCCAGCATGGGCAAGGTGTCCAGGAGCAAATTCACAAGGATGCGCATGCCTGCGGGCGGGGAAGAGAACCAGAAGGAGCAAGTGTGGGGTGGATGGAGAGAGAGAGAGAAAGGGAGAAAAGACAGGAAAGAGGAGGAGAGAAAAGAAAAAGAAAGGAAAAATTAGAAGAGGGAAAAAACAAAAACAAAAACAAAAAGCCACATAAAGATAAAAAGCAGAGTGTCGGAAATTAATTACTGCCCCAGTCAGGCTAGATTTATGATCGTTGCCCTTTCTTGTCCTAACCTCCACTGACAGGCAGCCAGCAGAGCTGCTGTGATGCCACGATCTCGTAACCCTAGGCCTCTGTCTGCAGCACTGAAAAAGGAATAAGACTTTAGGCACCATCAGCTATTTGATATTTCCCCCTCCCTCTTCTTGCAGAAAGGCAACCGAGTGAAAACTCTATCCCAAAGGTGCCCAGCAGCTCAGCGACCCCACCCCGCAGATGGCTTGGACCAAAAGTTGTCCCAGTTTGATGAATGCACACCGCAACCTGGGAGAGTTGCACTGACGGTCTGAGGCCGGCCTGCCTCATGGGATGGACCTCTCCAACACACACAAACAACTGGCATTAATTGGTCTTCTCGGTGGCAGCCTCATCAAGGGGTGGTCCTGGAGACCACACTGTCCTCTCTTGGCTAGTCACCCTTCCCCAGCAGGCCTAGAGCACACTGGTAGTGGGCACAACCCTAAACGCTGTTGGCCCAGCACCTCTGGCCAGCACAAATGTTCCCCAAATCCCCCCCCACTTTTTCTTTTGTTAAATGATCTAATGAATTCTTTCTCTGGTTTTATTTCTCTCCCAGCTCTTCAGCTCATGCAGCCGCAAGCAGGGGTAAGGACAGACTTGTTTCTCCATAGAGCTAATGACTTTTCCTCTGCTCTCCAGGGATGGTGAAAAACCTAGAAATCCTTCTGAGCATCACCGTACCGCCTTTAACCCTGCGCACTTATCTCTCCTCACCACCACAGAGGTCTCTCCCCCAGGGGCCCAGAGAGTTCCTTCACTGAAGATGTTCCATGTAGGCCAGCAAATAATTAGCTAATTAGGTATTTATAACCAGTTCATTACTTCAGATGGCAGGAGAAGGGGAAAGAAGAGGGGAAGATAAGATTAGGATTCACTGACAGCCCTCTGAGGCACAAGTTAATCCCCTTTGTATGCCCAGCATCAAGTAATTAGCCACATGATGCTGTGCATTAGGCTGCCTCCGTTCCCCAGCTGCTCATGCGGTGGAGAGGGAATGGAAGTGGTGTCAGCAGGGCACAGGCACTGAAGGGAGAGGGAGGGGGGGTGCCTGGTGTGGGACACCGGCCCGGTTTAGCTCAGGGGTGCATGTTTTGGGATGGGTGGGAGATGTGCAGGGAGGAGATGCCGAAGGGTGGATCACAAAGGAGAAGGAGCGATGGCGTTAGCTCTTCCAGGGCATGACTAACGCCAGGCTGTGGAGCAGCTGCAAAGCCCTGCTTGCCTGACTGCCCAGCTGTATCGCCAGCCACCAGCTAAGGCGCTTTCTAGACAGCACATCAGTAACTCAGCAGTCCAGCCGCTCGCTGGGGATCGCGGACACGCCATGAGTCACTGCTGACTCTCTGATCTATCACCATACAAAGCCCAGCAGCACAGGCACCGTGCCCTGCTGCCTGTCTCCGTGACCTCCCAAGCTCTGCAGCAGCGCTCTGTGCATCACTTTGGCCATGAAGCCACACACCCTTGCTGCAGCACAGCACGTTCCCAGCATTAACACTGCTACACAGCACGAGCTCCATAGTGCCCATAAACTGCCCTGGTCAGTACATTAGGGAGAGCCAAGTAACACAGGAATATACACCAGTTTTGCTATACCAGCAACGCTGCAAGAGGGGGTGATGTATTTCAGAGCAGTGGCAGCAGGAACAATTAGACTGCCCTGCAGCTGAAAAGCAGAGCACTTGTCCCACATGGGATTTCACAGACAAAACACTTGCTGGGCCAGAATTTGCTGATTTTGCAAAAATTGATTTTGTTTTTGTTCCACAAGATGAGTGGCTTGCAAAACTTGCCTGCCTTTTTCTTGGAAGCCTCCTGCCTGCCCATGCATTCACCCTCCTGACTCTCAGAGGAGGATACAGGACAGCCTTACCCACAGCTCCAGGATCACAGCCATTGCCCTCTTGCTAGGCACACTGGCATACCTGGGCCCCCAGCCTCAGGCAGGTGGCCCCAGAGCATGGCATCTTTTCCACGTCACAAAGAATTTCAGCATTGGTAGGTTCCATTTCTAAGCCCAAATTAAACCCAGTTTTGATTTTAAAGACTCCTCCATTTCACAACCCTCATCCTTCCTTGCCTCTCGATGCCCACTGTGGATGTGAATAGGAACACTGAACTTACATCCATCCAAACAGCAATTACAATTCTCCTGTGGAACACCTGCCTCACTTTGAACAAAGGCTCTTTTGCTTCCTGCCCTAATCTGCAAAACAATTGCTTTGGGAACCCATTTTGCAGTCCCTTGGCCCTGGGAAAGGGCAGACTGGTCTGGCAGCCATGCTATAAGGCACCTGCTGCAGATCTCCAAGGAGGGAGGCTCACTGCCAGGCATCTCAACGCTTTCACAGGCAGGAGGGAACCAGCCCCTGCAGAGCAGCACGTGTTGAGGTCTGCAAAGCCTCAGCAGGGGTCCCTGCAAATGGTCCCTGTTTCTTCAAGAGCTCAGGAAGTGTGGGGGAAAGAAGGAGAAAGGCTGAAGAGCCTAAGGATGGAGCGTGGTGATTTACACAAGACCCTGGCTGAGGCTGAAGTCTCCAAAGCAACCAAAAGGCAATGGAAATGGCCAGAGGGCAAGGCAGGGGTAGCAGCATGCTTGTCAGTGCATCTTTGGGTGCATCCTGCCCTGGAGAGCTGTGACACATCTCTTTTCTGAGGGGCCTTTGCTGGACAGCCCCCATCTATGGTGACACTGTTGTGTCCTGCACAACGGCTTCTAGAAGATACTGGAAAGCTGCTTCTTCAGCATAATTCCTGCTGCTGCCTCTCTGCCCCTTTACTTTTCTCTTGCTGTGACTACAGAGATCTCATTCTGCCTTTCCCCTGCTCCACAGCGTCCGTGCACACCTCTCCCAGCCTGCCTCCCCCTCACCCCACCACTGCCCTTCCCCAGTCCCTGTGTGTCCTTTACCATTGGCAGAGCAGAAGCCACGCTGGCTCACAGCAAGGAAGGAATATGAAAGGGACAATGACCTTTTCTGAAGCAGGTTTTGCAAAAAAAAAAAAAAAAAAAAGATGTTCACTGAAAAGAGAAAGGAAGAGGGACCACATAGTCCAGAGGAAGAGCAGGGAGGGAAAGCATTGATGAAGCAACATAACAGGCTCCCAGGGCATCAAATATGAAAAGGTTTTGCTCTTCAAGGGGAAGAAAAGCTAGAAACATGAAATATTCATGAGTGCCAGGTGTGGGCTCTGAAAGACCTTTTCTCCTCCCTGCTCACTCTCATGAGGAGGCCAGGGGAAAGGAGAAAATAAAATGACATCTGCTGTGGGCATCCGAGGAAGGATCCTCGCAGCCAAGCGTCTGAAAATGAGCCTCAGACAATGCTTCCCTGTTGCCCTGTGCCCTCAGACAGGGGCAAGGGATGGGGAAAGGTGTGTGATGGGACCTCACCAGCAGGCCACTCCTTGTAGCAAGGCTACGGGCACGGCAGGGATGTGTTCACGGCTCCAACACAGCAGCGGACATCGGCTGCAGGGGTGAGACATAGTGGGAGGCAGAGGAGTGCCGGCATCCAGAGGCACTTCCTGACAAACTCTGCAGATGCTACAGCGACCATAGCTCCCCCGTGACACTTGCTGTCAGCCCCGATTAGCTCGGCCGTCAGGGCTGAAGCCTCCCCAAGCAGACTCACCCAGCACATGCTCAGGCAGGGCTGGGGAGGAGGCAAAATCCTGGCAGGTGTGCCCGCTGCTCACCAGCACCTCTCCCTGCTCCCATGGCAATTCTCTGTTCCTTTGGGGCTTTTTATTGCTTTTTCTCTCCTCCTACCTTTTCACAGGAGTGAGGAACAAGAGCTGGTCTAATTTGTTCCCATGCACTACCTACCTCACGATCTCAATGGGGGACCAGCTCAGGATGGGGTGAGAAACCCCGTTCTTTTTGGTTTCTTTTATCTCACCCATCTCTGAGTTTTCTGAGTCCTTCCCAAACAGGTTTAGAAAATCCTTCCTTTGCTTGGAGTAAACCAGATGGACGACAACATAATCCTCAGTACCCATCCCAATTGTATCATGGGCCAAGCCTCCAATTGTCATTGTATCTGGAACAAAAGCAAATCTCTTCCCTATCAGTGTTCATGACTGTATCTGGCAGGACATTTTGCGGTGCACAGAGCCTGAAACCTCTCTCCATCCCTCAGCCAGGCAGCTTGCCCAAGCGTGCCTTCTTTCCTTCCTCTCCTGCCCCAGGACGCATGGCAGTCCACCCAGCTAGCACCAGGTTGGCAGCGTTTTCCTGTGCAGGCTCCTTTAGGGGAATTTTCAGTGCTGAGGAACCACTCCAAGAGATGGATGGTTGTGCAGGGAGCACATAGAGAGAGCTGCACTTTTTTTTTTTTTTTTTTTTTTTTTTTTTTTTGTGGCCAGCATTGGATGCATTTAGGGGAAAAAAAAAAAAAAAAAGGCTTCATTAATCTCTCTGCCAGGTTTGCGGTGTGTTTTAGCATACATTTGGGCCAACACCCCGCTCCTGCCTTGCTGCAAGCAAAGCTGCCTAACACTTCTGGCTGGCCCAGAGACCTCATCCCACTCAGCCCGTTGACGAGCTAAGCTTCAATTATCCAAATCTTTGTCCCTCCTCAGCTTGACCACAGACGCAGAAAATATCAAAGCATGACATTTCCAGCACTTACAAAGCTTCAACTCGTCCAAAATGCTGCTGTTCATTTTCTCAGCAGCATGGGCACATCAAGACTTGCCTCTGTGCACGGACTTCCCTTAGGACACTGAATCAAGTTCAAGCATTAAGTGTCCTCACTCCTTACCTTTAAAGCACTCTTCAGCTTAAGCCTGAGGTAGCCAAAATAGAGACTAAAGCTCCATGAAAGAATTGGTGGTCAGAACTTCACCCTGCTGGGACAAGGAAGCTCTCCAGAACAGTTTTAAAGTGCGGAGATGTAAGAGAAAGCACTCTGAAGCTTGCTCTGGGGCAGTAGAAACAATTCCCTTGGGAACCAAGGACCAGCACAGACCTCAGTGCCTTTCACTCTGAGAATAAGATGCTTAGCAAGGATGGATCAGGTCAGGGCAATGTGGGCATCAAAAAGAAAAGAAAGAACAAAAGGAAAAAAAAATACACAACATATCCTCCAACACACACACAGCTAAAACAAGCACAAAAAGGAGAGCACAAACAAAATCCAAGATAACCCGCTCCAAAACATCCCCACCACCTTTTTTTTTCTTCTTCTTTCTTTCTGTTTCCCTTGGGGGGAATATGAGAAAACAAACACATAGCTAAGGATGCTCAGAGCACTGCTGAAGAGGGCTCAGGTGTTAGTCCTAGAGCTGAATCTCGATATTCTGAACACCCCAAAGCTTTCCTTCCTACCTACCCATTATATACCATCAGGGAAATACCCACCCCCCCCCAGTGAGACAGCACACACAAGTATCAGCAGCCCTGAAAACGTTAATTCTCTTTAGCACGGTTATTAACACAAGTCCCATGGAGCCATGGCCTGGCTCACACCACAAGTAGTAAATGCCACATTTCCTTGCTGGAGACTTGCAGCAAACCTCACAGAGGAACTGGTCCAGCTTCAAACACAGGTAGTGAAGATGTCATTTTAAGTTGTTTTTTGTTGTTTTTTTTTTTGAGAATACCAAGTTGTCAAGCTGGCTTCAAGGAAGCCAGCCCAGAGGTGAAGTCACCCAGCTGCAGACCTGACCCCAGTGTTATAGTCTCTTGAAAATCATTGCAAAATCCGCAGCATTTATCCTGACACCTAGATGCTGACCCCTCTGGACCAAGGAGCCTCAGTCCATGGTTTCTTGTGATCCAAACAGAAGACACCTCAGCTCTGCAGTGGGCTGCACCCTATTAGAGGTGCTCTGTGCACCCTACGAGGGATGCTCTGAGCCCAGCTAAGTCCCACAGATAGCAGCGAGTTCAGCACAAAGCCCTTCCACCACTGGCACTCACGTGCACTAAGTGCCACCAAAACGTGGTTGGTAGCCGCATAACCAGTGACATGAGCAGAAGTGGAGACACCAGCAAAGGTACAGGCAGGAGTCCCCTGACTTTCCCTTTTCGATCTCTCATCCCATTAACCCTTGCAAGCTTTGGGCTGCTAAGCACCCTTGTCTTGGAGAGTGATGCCAGGTACAGGGTTATTTCTTTGAGAGGTGGCTCTTTGGAGGATCACTGCCATTCTGTTTCTTTTTCTAATATTGCACATCTAATAAGCAACACCTACTACCACCTGCTGCTGTTGTTCATTCATTGATCAACTCTCCTTTTTTTTTTTTTTTTTTTTTCCAGTTATCACTGCAATGATGACTGCATCCATTTTCAGTGAAAACTCCCTTAGAAATGTACAGGATCAGCTTTTCTTTCCGAGCTGCATAGGTCACATAACACTGGGGACAATAGGTAACTCCAATGCCATGTTTGCAAGCCACTTGCATCGATTCTATAAATACCATAAAGTTCTTTTCATATACCTAGCACTGCAAAGTAGGACAGAAAAATGCAAAATATTATGTAAAGTAATGTTAATGCAACTTCTGGTTAAGATTTAACAGAGCTAATTTCCTCTTGCTGTCACTAGCATGAATCATGCTTCTTTCTACTGCAGGCAGTGATGTGACATTAGGTGAAACATGCGTGAAGGGAAGAATCAGGCCCTAAATACACAAAGATCAAGAAACTTAGGCTTGTGGTTGTAAATTGCCCTGCCCACACACACAGAGTGCAATTTGCATTAGTGTATATGACATTATCTTTTACCCGATAATACATTGTCATTATTGCTCACATTTCCATGGTATCCATCGCTTGATAGGTCCCATGGGACAGATTCTGCAAAACAGCTCAGCTCCCATTTAGGCAGCAAACTACGTGGCTGGGCTTTCAAGAGCGCCGTGTACACTGAAGGCTGAGCTTGTTTGAAAAGGCAGCAGAATTGGCACAATGGGAGCTGCAAGGTTCTGCGCATTTTTTAAATTCTGGCTGTGCAGGTTCCCCTGGAGGAGAAGGAAGAAATAAAGATTCCGGCAAAGGGCTCTTTATGACTGGTGGTTTTGGTGTTTTTTTGGTTGGTTGGTTTTTGTTTTTGTGTGTGTGCGTGTGTGTGTGTGTGTTTTCCCAAGCTTGCTTTACTTCCAGTAACACAAACTCCAAAGTGCTATCGCTAACTCTTGTGATTTTTATCATAAGTCTTGGGATGTGTGGCATTAACTTTCAGATGTGAAATCTTGCCATGGCTTGACAATCTCAGATCACATTAAGAAAAAAGCAGGAAATTTTCTATTCCTCACTACTATGGAGAGAAAGAGGAACACGGGATCTGAATCTCAGGTCTAAAGGTCTGAAAGCTGCAAGAAAAAATAACAATAATCTGTGATTCTTTTTCCTTTCCCTTTTCTTCAGATATCTTGATATCAAACCCAGCTGATGACTTAAAAGGACACAATTTAAGACTTTTGAATACTTGTTTGTAATAACAGTGAAATTGAGCAGACTAGCTCAGAGAGGGAAAAATTGCTTTCTCCCGTGATCTGTGACCGCCAAAAAAAAAAAAATAAAATAAAAAGACCAAACCATGCCTGTACAAAACAAGGCATTACCAGTTGTACATTTCCTGCACTTCAGTGTTCCCCAGGTCTCTGCCATGACACTGTGCTAACAAAGGGATATAATTTTCTTTTTGCTTTTTCCCAATTTTAACTTGATTACCCATTTAAACATGTGGCAGTGTGCTGCATGCTGTGGAATACACATGAAAAACAGTGCTAAGGTAGGACAACAAGTAAATAAAATTGGAGCCTGTTTTCAGGGACTGAAGATGCCCTCCGTTATTACAAGAGGTGGGTCTGTTGCAGCCTGGTCAGCTGGTTTAAAAGGCCCTATAAAAGCACTGATTTGCAAACCCATCCAGTATATATATCTGTGAGTTGACAGTCTTTATAGTGGTGCTTGCACTTCTTTCAGTTTTGATTCTTCCTCTTCTCCCCATCCTCAATTTCTCGGTGCCACCCTATATGCAGAGGTGCACCACACCACTAAAGTGGGAGAGCCTTTGCATGCCGTGCCCCCCAAAACCCTGCCACTCGCCTCTCATGCACATCTCCACATCCCTAGCCTCTTCCCTGCTCTGTTGGTCCTCACACTGCTCTGCTCTATCCTGTGCAGTTTTCCTGTCTCCTGAACATGCCCATCTAATTTAGGGCTCAATTGACTTGATAAAGAGCTGTGCTGCTCAAGGAGCAGCGCATAAGGGGGAAATGGGGCTGAGTTATTTTTCCATCACTGATCTGACCCATCTCCAGGGAAAGGCATCCTCTATTGGCCTGCTCCAGGCACAATTATCATTGCTCTGTTCAGTGCTTCACTTCACTTGACTAGGAGATTGGGCTGGGAAAGGAGGATATCAGCTGAACTCGACCCTGTCAGCATCGCCTACAGCTGGCAGCCTTGTCTTCAGATACATTTAAGTCACACATGGACTGACTTGGGCATTAAAAGGGCTCTTTGGCCTCTTAACTCAGGTGTATGCATGCTGTGAAAGAACACACTCTTGTCCCTAGGCTAACCCTGCTCAGGACTGAGCTTGTGCGTGGATAAATTCCCGTGTTTTAAGTACAGTTTCTGTGTCACTGAGATGTGATAGTAATAGATATTAACCAAGCATCTTATATGAAGTGAAATCGGGCAAAGTTTAAATGCTTGGGGAACACAGAACATCTGAGTTTCAGTTACTTCTTCACAAATAAAGCCATGAAGAAAAAAAAAAAGATCCGTAATGGTTAGATGAAACCATACATTTCTGAAACGCAATCACTGTTGGAAGAGAACAAGTACACGAGTCTTTCTTCAAAAAGACTGAAGCATCTGAAGCAAAGACCCTGCACAGGTGGGGTCTTAGAAGAGGATTCTCATACCCCTTTGCATTTCCAAATCCTTGGACAGGACTGTGCCCGTCAAATGCTCTTGCCTTTTTGTCTGATCTGGCTGTAAATGAGACTGTTTTACAGACTAATATATCTTAGTCAGAAACTAATTTCACACATGCTCATCAGTGAAATTAGTTCTTCAAAAACACATTTAGAGAAGTAAATGTCATCACTTTTCTCCTGTGCCAGGTGCGGGGTTCATAGCCAGATCGCTCCATCTTAGGCACTGTCACGGCACCGAACACAGGTAGCTCAGAGCGGAATACAGATTTAAGAGATATAAATGTAAAACACCTGCTTTTCCCATTCCAGGGTTCAGCTGCTTCAGACTATTTTTATATTGCAGCTTTGGTCTAGTGGGATGAACAGAGGGCTAAGAATTAGGAGACATCAGCTGGATTCCTGATATTGCTGGTGACACTCACTGGGTCTCACTCACCCAGTCTGAAGCATGAGGAAGATTAAACTAACAAGCCCTGGTTTGTATTTCTGAGATCTGTAGAAGAAAAGTAGCAAAATCTCATCTATTTGGACCCATGGAGCTACTATAATGATAATAATAAAGAAAAATGGGGCTAGACCAAGATTTTCTTACACAGCAATTTTGCCAGTAAAAATGCCTTTTCATTGAAATGGAAACACTTTGAGATGGATGCTGTGATAGCTACTGATACTTCATCTAGCAAAAAGATAAGGAGGGTGATAGGGGAAAGCATTTTGCTAAAGTTGAAATATTCTATTTCAATATTTTTAGAATGACATAGTTGAAATTCTTTTGTTTGGAAACTTTCTTGTCATGACTAAATAGAGGAAGAGACCAAAAAGTCAAACAAGCTACCTAAAATTAGGCAGAATAAAACCATATTAAAATGCATGGGAAATATTTATTCTTGTTCTGAGAAGAAAAAAATATATATAAATACGTATAAAAAGCATAACTTCTCACAAATCTGAAATCCTATTTCCTGCACAGCTAGAAATAAGCATATAACTCTATATTTCTGATGCCTTTACCTCCACATAAGTGTTACTGCACTCACACACCAAGTATTAGCACATGTATACACTTCCTATTCAATAAAGTTGCTATGCAACACTCTGCAACAGACTCCTTCACTTCCGTACAGTGTGCTCAGCTGAAGTAATCTGCTTCCAAATGATGAATCAGTTACTAAATTGTAAGTGGAAACTGGAATGCATCAAACACAATGCAAAGACTCTTCTTTGCATAAGACCAACACTACAAGAGTAAACTGAAGAAACATCTTCTGCTTCAATGTTGAAAAACATAATAACAGAAGTGAAAGAAATTCAGATGATCAGAAATGACTACAGGCTCCCTGCTCAAAAGCAGGCAGAAATAAAACAAAACCAGCCACCCCCCAACACTCCCCCACCCTCAAACCGTGTGCCTTGCTATGGGAAGAAGGGATGAAAGAGCTAGCAGTAACAGCGACGTCTCACCTAGCAACCTGCCACACAATTGCAAGAGGACAATAACAACAAATGGAGGTGGAATTTCACCCCCAGCCCAGGACACAGGCATGCTCAGAGCAGAAAGCAACTGCCTCTGACGCACACCCAAAGGGTATTTTGTATTTTGCCTCTTTACACTTGTTCGGTGGCTTGTCACACCAGCTTGCTGCTCCAGAATTGAATCAGAAGGTAACAGGACCAGAAGCAATCCGTAACGTTTTGTTTCATGCATTTTCAGACAAAACCCCAAAAGGCAGCACTCCTGGGGCTGTAGTCGGGAAAGCAAGAGATAAGCAGGAATGCTAATGAAGGTATGATACGTATTACAAAAATAGGGCACCTCACATTTTCTCTAGTACTCTTTAATAATTACAGGTGGATGTAGGAATGATCAGGCAAGTCAGATCCATAATCTACTCCATCCACGAGTGTAGTCTGAAATGGTCAGTAGCATATCCTGCTGAGAATTACAAGACACAGAATTAATTGATGATAACTGGTAGGTAAAGATCAGGTCTAACCCTGAAGCAGGCAAATTTGATATCCACAAGTGTCTTACATAAGCTCTCATTCCTTGGATGATCCTCTTTTACTCACTGCAAGAGGCCCATGGTGCCCCTTGATCTAGCGCTGAAAGGACTGCCCCTGGCAGTGAGTTTCGAGGTCTAATTAAGAAATGTGTGGAGAACCTCTTATTTAATGAACATTTGCCTTAATGGACATTATGATACCTTAATGGACATTATATTTGCCCCCTTTTGTTTACACTAGCTGTCCTTTTCTTCTTCTGTCGTGATTCAAGTAGTAGAGACTATGCATCCTTTATGCTGTATGTAATGATTACAGCACATCCATTGGTCTGCTCCTTGTGCTCCTCACAAGTCTCACTGTAGAAGAGCATTCAGTAACGAGAATGAACACAGGCAAGAAGAATTTAGACATATCCAATCTGGGCATTTAAACTTCTGCCTTGTCTTCCTGCCAAGAATATAAAATAAGTATATCTAATTTATCAAGCAGGTGATGCTTTTTCCTCTTCCACATTGCTAGAATTTCCTTAGAGTCATGCTATATTTGTTCCCTCCTAACTATTCGGTCCACATCGTCACGCTGTGTAAAAACCAGTCCCTATCCAGGTGCCCATGTGGAAGCCTCTGAGATTGGCTGCTGGTGAGCACTGGGCCTTGTTGTCCCATCATGGTCTTCTGAACATGGCTGCACATCTGTACTGGGGATTAACACCCTGCTTCTCCCCACACATCTCTGGCACTTCCATCAAGGTCTCAATCTCCTTTTGCCTCTGGCTGAGTTATTTCCCTCTTTGTTTGCTAGCACCTGCAACTCCTCCAGTTTGGTATCATCATCACGTCTCACTAATAGACTTTGCTCTTTCTTCAGATCAGTAATGAAGAACTTTAAAAAGACATTAAAAAAAGATTTGTGGCCAAAGGTCCTATTAATTATGTTTGCTGTACCCCACTGGGCACCTTCTTCCAACGCAGCACATTCCCATTTATCATAAGACTTTGTTTACAGCCTCTTTGCCAGTTTTCAACCCGCAAGTCAGTGCTTCCTCTCCCAGGGACACAGATTTCATTTTTTCTTTTTTTTTTTTCCTCTCTCTCTTTTTTTTTTTCTTTTTTTTTTTAAATTAATAGCAGGATGTCTTTCTTCCAAAAAGTTCTCTCTATATAACCACAGATTTATGTAGCGAGGAAGATACATAAAGGTTTAACCACAGAGTGGAAATTAAAACAGCATCAATTTCATACAGGTGGAGTTTTATACTGATAAAAGGAGCAGACAGACAGCTTCACGGTCAGGACGCTCAGGGGAAATTCAATGGGTTGTGCTCTGCGGAGGTCAGCCAAGATGATTGAAAGCCTCTCTAGGGCCTCTGCATCTACAGATGGGTCTCTGATGGGCCAGTGCTGGTCTCACCTACACCACTCATCCCCCAGCATAACTACTGAAAACGGGGGGCCAACTCCAGCTGTTCTGGGCTATAAATAAAAATAAAACAAGCCCTCAGCTTTTTGTTAGTCAGGTTTTGCTCCTGAACACCAGTGCCTGGCAATTAACACACGCCTTTGGCAGGCACCTACAGGAGTCAATTGGGTATCGTTCAAGATGTTCCTACTCATCATAAAAGTTAAGTCTGCACTGATAATAGGGAGCAGCCTCAAAGTGGTCTCTGAGCGCAGACTTACAGGACTGCTTAGGAAGCATAGGGGAAAGGGAGCTGCCCTGCCACGGCATGTATGACAGGCCATACATCCCAGAGGGCTGAACAAGCCATGCACGATTTCCAGGGCATCCCCCTCACCTCAGTATCAGCTTCCAGAAGAAATACTCTCATTTTTGTCCCCCCCCCCACGATGGACATGTTGAATACCTGAGTGCATGGTCAGTGCTCAAAACAGCTGCTTCTCTGCCACGCTGGGCACACAGAACTCAGCCTCAGCTCCTCAGTCACACCTTGTGGCCCTCTCTGTCCCTGGCTATTGCCAAGACACAAAAACACACCCAGCAAGAGGGACAAGACCACTTTCTAGAAGGGCTCTGCATGGAGCCACAGATCCAGCTGTCTGTCTCCAAATAGGTGTCATCATGAAAGTGACTTTGGCGCAAAGCAAAAGAATATAAGGAGGGAGGAGGAGGACAACTGTGCAAACTTCCTCAGATCTAGGAAAGAAAAGGGAGAATCTGAGCTCAAGATAAGGATTAAGAGAGCTCTGGCAAGGTCTTAGCCACTGCAGACAGCCTGATTAAGGAGATTATGGGGAAGAGCAGAGAGACTTCCTGTTATTCTGTGAGACAGAAAAATGTATGGAAGAAACGGTGAAGGTCTCATGGGGCTGTACGTGACAGCTGCTGTCTTTGAGCAGGAAAGAGCCAGAAACATCGGAGTGAGACAGCTAGCTGAGTTCAGAGCTTCTGCAACCCCTGGACCCCAAACAGTATGCAACCCGCCAGCCGGCTCACCTCCATCCACTCAGACACAACCAAAGCCTGAACCACCTCTGTTGATGCCTCCTGTGGTTAAATAACGATGGCAATGCCTGCTTACTCCCCTCCCAGGCTTGCAGGGAGAGCAATGCTGACTTGAGAAACAAACAAAAACAGAGAGGCAGAGTGAAGGAAGAACCAGAGTTTCTCCACAATGGGGAAAAAGCCTGCACATGCCATGTGGCAGCCTCCACTCATTTAGCATCTGAACCTAGCCCAGAGAACAACACTGCACAGCCTTACTGATCGTGTATTCACCATGTATAGCCCAAGCTGGCCGGGTATGAGAGGCAAGCATGACTTACTAGGCACACGGTTGATAGCTTTCAGGGGTCTCAGGACGCGGACAGTACGGATTGCAGACAAGTTAATGTTTTGGAGATCCAGGGAGTACTCCACCATCCTGCAGAAGAAGAGAGAAAGAGTTTAAAACAATCCAAAATCCTGGCTTGAGATACAGGGTAGGGTTCACGCAGTCAGCGTGGTGCTGAACCTCACTGCTGCTCTGTAAAGCTCTGCTGTAGGTGTTCTCCCAGTGCAGGATGAGGTCCCTGGAGGAGGCTCATGTTAAGCTGTTTTACCTTGCGTAGAGGCAAACTACTTAAAGCTGTAACGTTTTCAGCTAGGTGGGAAGGCTTCTCCCATAGCTGTGAATCACTCCTTTCTGACAGCACCAAAAGAGAAAAATCCTAATTTTAGGACATATGCTAGACCTCAGCTTTTCTAACCCAACAGCATGCTCCCTAAATAACCTCAAGGTGCAAATAGCTATGACTAATGCGTTGGCTTTGCCGCAAGAGCAGCAGGTGCAGGTTACAAAAGTGACCTGGTCCAGCATCCCTTAGCCCATCGCTCCTCTTGCCCAGTATGGCAGATGCCCAGGTAACCGGCCTACCTCTGGGAAAGCACTGGGAGACACTGAGTTATAATAACCATACACCCCGGCCAGCAAAATCCACCTGAGGATCTCTAAGTATTTTATGCTTTATTGAGCACGGGTGCTTGAGGCCTCTGGGAAGACATGAAGAGGGGATCAAGAGTGACAAAGCTGACAGGTGAGACAGCAGCAGAGTTAGGGACAGAAAGTGCTGCTCCCAAATCTTCTCTCAGACACAACTAGTGAAGCTACACAAGGCTCCTTTTCCAGCCTTTCAAGGTGCTTAGGAGATGGAGGAGGGAGGAGGAAACACAGCCTTTGTTAGTGCACCCCTTCTCAAACCAAAAACATTACAATTTCCGTAGAAAGACCCACGAATCCATAGTCCAGTAGCCTGAAGTCCACCCAATCCCTCTGCCCGGGCATCACTGAAGGGTGAATGAGAGAGCATTAGTGACGGTGAGAGCTAGTCTTTAAGAAATATCAAGAAGAGGACTCGAGTGAAACCTGTCACTATATGGATGTAGTCCCCGTGTCCAGGGGCTGCCAGTTCCCCTCTCTCACAAGCTCTGATCTCCCTCCTTTTTCAGACACAAGTCAACTTTCTCCCAGCCTTTGCATACACCCTGACTCCTACGTTTCTTCAGACTGCACTGAAGGACTGATCCTTCCACTGATCACCCTCTTCACTCTAAAGGACCTTGAAGAGCAAGTGTCAAGTTATCTGTCTACACCTTTCACAAAAGGGACTTGTCAGAGTGATAGATTTTCAAACACAATAGGGTAAACCTGTCGAAGTGTTGTGATTATTCTCTCTCATGCTCTCTTTCTTTTCCTCTCTCATTCCTTTCACTCTGTTCTCTCATACACTTTTAGGGTAATTGCATGAAATAATTCTTTCTCTGAAATGCAGTGGCATTCATTTACCTCCCCGGAGCTGTCAGTTCCACATATACCAGAGGCAGAAGGAGAGAGGAGGGATTTCATGCAGATAATCAAAATACACACACACAGACACACAAGATGCAACCCAAAAAAAAAGTACCAAACCCAGAAGCAACATACAGATAGCCTACAGGAAGCATTAGTGAGGCTCAGGAGCCAGTCAGCTGAAACTGGGAAGTGGGTTTAAAGGAAGAAGAACACAGAGCAATATACACACACAGACATAACTGCAGGGCATCGCACAAAGGACATAATGGCCTTGTGCAAATGAGCACAGCCCTTGAGCAGGCACTGATCAACCTCCCTCCAAAAGCATGTAACCAAATGGCCTCATCAGTGTGATGTTGTCCAGAGTTAGACCTGCTGAAACTTTGGAACTACATTTACAAGCAAAGCACGATATGCACATTGCTGTATTGCTCCCAGGACGTGGGATAACATCTTGTCTCAGCACGGAGACCTAGCATGTAGAGGAAGCTTCAGGCTGAAGAAGTCTCTACGCTGCAGCCCATTATTAGGGGTAGATACATGCACAGAAACATAAAGGTCTCAAACCTGGTGAGGTCTCACACAACCTCCTTCCCTCTCCTGGAAAACCACATCACCTGGAGCATGGGATTGGGGTCATAATGCTGAAGGCAAATATATATACGTATGTATGTGTGCATATATATATATTTGAGCAGTAGTAGAACAACTTGAAACACTCTATCAGATGACAAATTAGCAAATGACCCCAAAATACATTTAGTTTTGAGACATGGTCTTCTCTGAACTGCAAGTGACTAAATGAGAAGTCCTAAAGAACATCATGACCCTCACAAAAACTGAGAGCAAAGGAACAGCACTGGGTTAGAACTGAGAAGAAATCAGTAGCCAGAGGTGATATCTTTACTTAGATTTATGACTACAAAATTCAGTTAAAGATGGGGCCTCCATTTAGAAATTGTTTGGTTTTTATCCTCTTTTAGCTACAACCACGTTCCTGGTATTGCTATGGGAGAATACTGAATCAGGTGCACGTCCCAACTCTGCCAGGTGGAATGAGCTTGCCACCTATTTAATATGGGCCATGTATTACTAGAAAAGTAACAATCATTGAAATAGAAAGCACAGGTCCCTGTGGAACAAGACGAATGCTAGCTACCCTAGCTGCAGCCATGCAGTTCAGACAGAGAGCCAGCCTCCTGGACCCTCTTGGTGGCTGCAGATTTGCTGCAAAAATGTTTCAGTTTAGCTAGAAAAAAAAAAAAAAAAAAAAAAAAAAAAAAAAAAAAAAAAGCAGAATGGTCAATCACTCTGCCAATGAAAACAGCAGGCTGTTCCTAAGGATGGGTCAGAGAAGGGCAACTGTTAAATTTTTCAGAGAGCAACTTCTACCGAAAATGATCTCAGCCCTAGCAGGCCCCAGGGCTTTGGCTTGCTTAGCAGACCCATTCTGCCCACAGTTCTTCCAAGGCCTCTGGTCTTGGCTGTAATAACACAGACATATCAGAGGCATGCCTGTTGTAGTCATGTAAATCATACCCCAAACAACTCCAGCTCAACTTTAGTGCGATTCTCGGAGCGAGGGCCACTCATTCTCCCCTGTTTATTCCTAATGATAGTTTTAGCATTAGATTACTCACAATTCCCTTTGCACAAGGGCAGTGTGTCTGTACCACAATGGACTGCAGGTGAACAGGGTGAAACAGCAATTAACAATAAATAAATAAATAAACAAACCTCTCTGCAGTCAAAACCTGTTGTCTCCTTCCCCTGTTGAAACAAGATCTCTAAATGACTCTGCTGCAGTCACTGGGCACCTGCAACATTTCAGGAATTGCCAACCCAGCAGTTTTTGCTCTTACCCATCTCCAGCCAGCTCCCCACTGCCTGGAAACCCAGCACATGCAAGCTCCCTAGGGTTGGGCTGTACCTGATGTCCTACTGTCACTTGTTGGAGGTGTGATGGGTTAACAAAGTCAAAAGGAGATGTCAAAAAAAGAGATCAGCCAGAAACTAGCAGCAAATTTACTGCAGGAGGGTGGCATTTTCCCATATCTGTGTCTCAAGTCTCGAGATTTCAAGCTCACAGTGCTTATCTGGACTCTCAGGCAGGTACCAAACTTCGGTCCCTATTGTGCTAGCAACCCAGGGAACCACGTGTTTGCTGGGTGTTCATTAACCAAGAGCATAACAACATAAAAGGCAGTATGTCTGTCTCCTTATTAAATCCCACAAGCTTTCCAGGCTCCTCATCCTGGCTTCATGGCATATCAGTGCAGTGAACAAGGGCATACTCCATCATCCAACTGCCTTTCTCCACTCTTTCCTGGCTGCTTTAAACATGCTTTGTTTGTAAAAACTTGGTTTCTTTAAGATCTGGAGGTAGTTGGGCAAAGTCTTGGATATAGAAAAGCCTGTGTAGGTTGTGAGCTGTCCTTTCCCTTTACCATGACGGGGCAGAAGGGAACACATCTCTCCTGAGGGAAATGGCAGCTCATTTCTGGCACTGCTAAAGCATTTTGTGGCCTCTGGCGTGGGTGGGCGAGCACAGGGGCAGGTTACAAAGCTGGAACTATGCGAAATCAGAGAGAAGCTCCCGATCTGTGATGGAATTTGAGCAGTGAGCTGTCAAGATAATTGAATTTATACAGTAATTCTTCTTCCCTCGGTAGAGATTTTCTTCTTGAAAACTTTCTGTGAGAAACTCTTCTGGAAGGAAAGGGGGTTGACACACACACTGTCCCTGCACCACACGCACGGTGGGAGCACTGCTGGGGTGGGGAGCAGGACAGGGGCACCAGCTGCACACATGGGGTTCACCCTGCAGAATTAGGGGGGATGTCTGACAGGCTGTGCCTCTCTACTCAAACTCTGCCTCCTTTCACTCTCAAAGCACCCCACACCCTCCCTTCCCCATCTCTCTGACTCATGCCTGCCTGCAGCGTTTCCGTCTCTCCACTTCATCTTTCTGGTCCTCCTTAACTTCCATTCTCCATTCGCCTTTCCCTCATCTTTTCCCACTTTGCCTCACGTCTTTCAGTTCCCTTCCCAATCTTTTCTTTCCTCTTCCATCTCCCTCTTTCTTCCTCTTGTTGCTTTTGCTACCAATCTTCTACCTGCGACCTCCTCCCATTTAGTCTCTGTCTTGCTGATGAACATTGGACTATGCCCAGGCAACTCTGCTTAGCAAAACACACAAGAGGCCTCGAGTTTAACAGAGCTGAAGCCAAACTAGCACAAAGGAACAAGCGAGCAATTTGTTAGTGCATTGACCCTGTCCAGAAAGCGCCTGGCCTGGTGTACCTCCATCCCATGCCAAGCCACTGGAGCAGACAGCAAGCACACGGGAACAAGGGGGCACACACAGCGCCAGCACCGCACGCCCACACTGCCCGTGAGACCTCAGCCTTAGCAGAAAGGCTTCATCAGCCACAGCCTGGCACCTCTTCTGCTCCTCTGCACCCGTGAGCGGGTTTAGGTCTGCCTTGGCACTCTGCTTCTCAGGCAGGAGCAAAGCTCAGGAGAGAAGAGCAACGCTCGCTGCCCAGCAGCAGCAGCAAGGCCCAGCCAGCGTGGCTCTGGGCCAGCAGGACCCAAGGAATAAACACCCCATAAGGTCGACTTAGCAAGAATATGAGAGCCACGTGAGGGTCCCAGAAAAAAAATCAGTCTTTATCTTGCTGTATGCATAACCCAAGATAATGTACTCCTGCAGCGCCTGGCTAGCAGCTTCCCCACAATTACACTCAATGAAATCCATGATTAAAACAGTTCAAACATTGCCATTTACCTCTTTATATTTACATCTCCTTATACCTTTATTAAATACTTATTAGCTTTCCTAATCTTTGCTCTTGAACTTCTATTTGCTGAAAATTAGCACCCAAAAATTAATATTTAAAATGAATTCTGGAAGTATTCATGAAAATACCGCAGCAGAATTTTTCTTATGACACAAAGCCAATATGTTTTTGTTAAATTCAAAAGCTGTCTAATTCCCTTACTCTGATATGGGTTTTCAATTGAAATCTAATTAACTGCAGTCTAATCAATTCATATTTCTTTGTCAAATAAATTTTGGTTTGGCACTGAAGCAAGAAACTTCATGACTGTGGCTTCCAAGCTGCAGCACCAGGCTTGCTATCAGTCTCTGTGCAAAGTGAAGCTTTCGCTGCCTGGGGACTTTGGCCATTCACTCCTTGCATCTGTGAGCACCTGGGGTGACCAAGGCAGAAGACAACTTCTTATCCTCTGCTCTGAATTCCTTCAACTAAGTACCCCAGCTTTTCCCAATTTTTTACTTCAAATATTGATACCAAAAGCTGGAGCTGATGTTGCTATTACCCAGATGCTCCCCTGACACATGAGCCCATGGACAGCTCAAAGCTCCTGCCTGCAGTTTGTAGGGTGTCAGTGGGGGACAAATTTACCCCCAAATCTTCTCACTGCTGTGGTAGGCACCAGGATGAGAGGTCTAGCAGGTTTAGGTGCCTCTGCTCTGGCTGCAGAGACAGAGGCTTGCAGTGAAAAGGTGAAGCAAAGCTCATCCTCATGGGACAGGGCACTCTGACAGGCTTGTAGCTCCTCTCCAGACTTATATTAATGGGATCCTCTGATTAAAGGAGGTTAAAAAGCATGTGCATTGCTAGATCCACCCTGTTCTGGCCCTCAGGTTAGAGATACAGTAGTGGCCAGGGTATGCGTGGAAGAGGTCTGGCCCCATGGGTGCTCTGTTGGCTGAATTAGTGGTGTGCAGAAAAGAGAGGGCAGGCAGCAAAATCCGCTTACTGCCTCGTTAGCAGGGCCCCTCAACCTACTGGTGTGTGTTGTTCCCCACTTCCTTCACTTGCTCACAGCTGCAAGAAGACACAAGGTTAGGAATGGGCACAGGCTTCAGGCAGCACCATCCACATGGGTCTTCCACGGGCACACATGGGCACCTCTTCAAAAATGTAACCTTCACAGCTACCCTGGCTCCCTGTTAACCGGTTATTCGGATCTGATCTTCTGCCCTATGGCCTTGGGTTGCTCCATGATGCAGCAGGCATGGGGCTGGCGGGCACTGCCCAGCACCAAACCCACTGTTGACTGGCTGCAAACGCCAGCAAGCACTCTGCACAAATACTGAGAGAGCGTGCAAATGCTGGCACGGCAAGCATTTTGCACAGTTTGGTGCTCCCGAGGCCAGGAAAATGCACCCTAAATAGATGAGCTGAAGTCCTTTCAGCACCTGCTGCAGAAATGATGGGATAACATCATATGGGATGTGGCCAGACATTACACAGCAGGCCCCTAAATTGCTCTGCAAACCACAGTGTGCTCAGCTAAGTAGACTTGCTTATCCCTTTTAAAGTTATAGCTCATCATGCTGCATAAAGGCAACTCTCCGCTGAGATAAGAGCTGGAAGTTAGAAGCAAAGGGGAAAAAATGCCTTGCTAGTAAAACAAGGACTGAAAAAATTACATCTCCCATCTCCCCCCATCCTTTAAAAAAATAAAAAGTAAAAGTAAAGAGACTGTTAGCAAAAATATATTTTTTCACAGACTAATAAATTACTAATTACACAGCTCCAGAGCTACAATGCTTAGTATTCCTAAAAAAAATATATAAAACACAACTGTCCCCCCAGTATAAAAGTCTTTTTTATTATTATTATTTTTTATTATTATTTTTTTTTTATTACTTTTTAAAGTTCCTCTACAAGCAAAATCTTGCTGAAGGCTTCCAAAGCCTGTGAGACTGCTCTCTGGCTGCCTAGGATGTGATTATTTCACACCCCTGAACACTCAGACTTCTCTCCAAACTGAGCACTAAGAGAAAACGTCAGAGTTTCTTAACAGTTTCAGAGACATGATATGAAAAGACATAAGCAGGTTTTCACACTGTGATAAGAAAGCCAGAGGGACTGGGCAAGCTCAGATGACTGAAGACAAGTGACGAGGCCTCACTTTTGAAAACCAAGAGACTGAGCACAGGCTTCTGGATCTGCATTTAATTACTTAGCCAAAAAAAAAAAAAAAAATATTTGCATCTTGATCCTGCAAGGCTGCTGGTAGTGTCCCCTTTATTTCTTTTTAGTGAAGCTAAGGATTTGTGCAGTAGGGAATTAGTTTTCAGGGAGGCAAAGCATTAGAGGCAATAATTGAGAGCTACACATAATGCACGCAGGGTACCGCTGCCTCCTTGTTTTGATTCTTCTCTGGTGTGATTCATTTCGTTGTGATGACTCTTTTCATTTCAATATGTTGCACATCTATGGATAGCTTTACTAGGGGAAAGCAAATGAAATAATTAGTATCATTAAGGAGGAAAAAGTGAGTGTGTGTTGGGGGGGAGGGCAGCAATTCTGATATTTCTGCCTTTGGTGAGGATGATATTTAGCCTGCTGCTTGCTGGTTTCCATCTTTCTCTGATCGCTGCTTGAAACACCTAATTGCTGTATTTATTACAGTTTTCTCTAACTTGCCATAATTTTATAGAAACTTCCATTTGGCATTAAAGACTAGCTAACCAAGATTTTCTGAGTATTCTGCTGTTTACATTGCTGCTAATAAGTATTTAATGGTCCTAGATTTTAAAGTCAGAACTATGCAGATTCTGGCCAGGTCCCTGAAGGACCACAGTTAATTAAAAGCAAAGTGAAAACAGAAGATAGGCAGCACACTTCCCTGTCTCATGAGATTGAAGTCTATCAGCATCTCAGGCCAAGCAGTATCTTCCCAGAATGGACAATTTTCTTGCCTGGGGATGGAGAGGCATTTGAGGCAGGGGGCTGATACTTCCCATCCTTTGGCCCCCTTGCCTGGGCTGAAGTGCCTTGGGATGAGCTTGAGGTCCTAGAGGTTTGAGCTGGTGGTTTCCTTGTAAGGAAGGAGTTGCTGCTCAGACATATTTGCACTGACACTGGACAGCACAGGTAAGAAAAGGGGTGAAAATTGATCAGAAGCAAGAATTCAGGAAGCAGCATCACTGCAGGTTTATGGAAAAAAAGGGAAGTAATATCTAAGGATTTAGGGGAAGCAGAAATCAAGGACTGTTGATATGCACCATTGAGATAAGGTCATAATAATAACAATAATAATAATAATAATTGCAGTTAATAGAGAGCAATGTGTTCCAGACTCCCCGTGTGGAAGCTGCATAAAGCATTTCTGAAAAAAAAAACAGCTTGCTAAGAGGCACGGGGAGCAAGAAGAATTGTTCTGCTCAATCTAACGGGTTACCAGACATGGCCAAGAAGGGATCTCCAGCTGTACAGAGATGCCAGAAAACCTCCTCCAAAGGCTGTGAAACTATTCAGAACGGAAAGGATGCTCTGGAAGGGAAATGAAGATATCAGGAGAGCTGTGCTGCTGTACTGTGGCCGAAACAATAGATAAAAAGGCAAACCTAGGAAGGTTTCCAAACCTCCAGGGCAATATTTCACCTATGATGTGTTTTGAAATTGACTGTTTTTCTTATGCTATGCCACAGATTATAGACAATTTCTAAAGCAGACGGACAAGATACATTCAGCTGAGCTCCTTGAGTTTGACCCAAAAGGAAAGGAGAAGATGGAGCAATCTGGCAATGAACTGCTGGCTGGGTCAGCCAGGTAGGAAGGGAGACTTGCAAAGCATCGACCTACCCCTGGAGAAGCAGAAACATTAACCAGCTTTTCATTAGAAATGAATTAGTTTATGCAGAAATGAGAGATAGACCAGTCAGTAGACTGTTAAATGAAGAACCAAAGGGGAAAGCGTTGAAATTAAGAAAAATGTAAATCCTTACAGGGCTTCCATGTCAGGAACAAAACTAATCAAGGCACTAAAAGATGTAGAGAAGAGAAAAATTGTATCGTCTGTACACCAGTGCCAGGGGCCCGAGTAATAAAGAGAATAGGAATTGTTCATTTTATGAGCATAAACAGACTAAATGGCAATTGGGAAGCCTGGTGGGAAGATTCGCATGAGAGGAATATTAAAGTCAATGATTTTAACCTAGCAAGGGAGACTCAAGTGGACAGAAAGGGAGGGGGCGTAGTGCTCTTTGACAAATTTCGAGTACAGACTCGGTGACAATTTGGAAATTAAGAGTTAAGTTATGGATTAATTTTCTGCTATTTAAAGCAGAGAATTCCTCCTGGCTAGAGGGACGGGCTGGCAGGAGCTTCATGGAGTCCGACAAAGGCAAGGTCCTGCACTTGGGCTGGGCTGACCCACTGCCTCAGTACCGGGTAGGAGCTCTGCCAGAAAGGATCTGGGGGACAGCAGGTGACATGTGGCCCATGGTGTACCCTTGCAGAAAGGAAAGCAGAAGCCATACGAGGCTGCACTGACAGGAGCACAGCCAGTAGATGCGGGAAGGGATTATCCCCTTTGCTCAGTGGTACCTCTGCAATGGTGCATGGCAGGAGAGCAAGACAGCAGATATAAATCCAACAGGGAAGGGAGGCTCAGACTAAGTATACAGATAAATAAGCAGTAGGGCAGAGGCCCAGAGAGGTAGTTCAGTCTTCATCGCTGGGGCATTCCAAGACCAAACCGGACAACTCCAAGCAACCTAACCCGAGCTTGTTATTTACCCCTGAGCAAGATATTGGACTGGACTCCTCATAAGGTCCTTTTCCAACCTTAATTATATTCTTAGCCTATGAATATGACCAGGTATATACAGATCACACTTGAAAACAGCTCTCTTGGTATTGCTCTGTAACTCATAGGAAAAAGAAAAAAAAAAAGAAAAAGAAAAAAAAAAAAAGAAAGAAAAAAACTCCCCTTATCCATTCTGCAAGAGTTGGATTTGGACAACGTACTGGGGTCACCTAAGTATTCTTACAATTTCCCAGCATTTACAAAAAAGTGCAGCATAAATTAAAAGCTGATTTTTAGAACCAAAGATGCAGAGATGATCAATTAAGATGTACTGGTTTGTTGTTGTTTTTTTTTGTTTGTTTGTTTGTTTTTGGGGGGGGAGTGATCAATAAACTTAAAGCTGGGACTACTTAATTACATGTGTCATGTACATGCCAAGTAAGATCATCAATACTACTAAATATAATTGGTGGATTACAGGGGTCATATTCATTAAGTTGAAAACACATGGAAACAGCCATGCGTCAAACCTGTCAGGATAAAGTATTTAATTCATGAACTATGGACAACAAACAAGTATTACTTAAGAACATTTATCAGGTATCCAAGAAGCTACAAGAGAGACAAGAAAGCTGAACTGGTTAAAAAGATAGTACAAAATGAGCAAAAGCAGCAATATAATGAAAGCAAGAAAGGGGAAGCTGATACCAATGAATATAAATTAAGAGATGAAAAATCCAGAAAATTTGTAAGAGAACTGAACAAACATAAAATGGTACAAGTCAATCACTGGAAGAAGAAAACAGAATTGTCATGAACAGTGTAAAAAGGCAGAAACATCAATAAAAAAGAACAGTTCTATGGGGAAGGTCAGATGATAATTTTTTTATAACAAAGATGGTAATGAGCTGCTCTCAATTGCAGCTGTGACCAAGTATTTTACCTGTACCTATCAAAATAAGGATACTCTAAGATAAGCAGGGTTGGACAACTTATATCCAAGAGTTTTAAAAGACTTGGCCAAAAAAGTCCTGGACCAGTGCTGTTGATTTTTGGTTAGTCTCAGAAAACTGGGAAAGCATCCAAAGGTCAGAGAAATTCTGGTGCTGTGCCAGTGCTTTAGCTACACGGTGATCTCAGTAGGCTGACTGGACTGATGCTGATCACAGCACAATAATGAAATCGTCAGTACGTGGCTTTGATAGATTACGGATTAAAGGTGGATAATAAAATTAGCCATAATCAACACAGGTTTAAGGAAAAATAGACATCATCAAACTAATGTGCTATAATTTCTTATGAGATTACAAGTCTGGTTCACACAAGTAATTATGTTGATAGGACTGGAATGATATGAAATCGTCATGACATACATTAGCTAGAGAAAAACTGGCTAAGTAATAGGCCTCACATGCAACAGTAAATGGGGACTTATTTGTGAGCAGATGTACTCCTGTAATGTACAATTCTTGCCACTCTGTTCTTTATTTATTTATTACAACTTGGCAGAAAATTTAAGAAAAAAAAAAATAAAGTGGATTTTGCAGTTGAAGCATATTTTTAAGAGAACAGAAAAGAAACAAAGAGGATAAGCCAGCAACACAGAACAGTATGAACTGCTTTGGAAATGCAAATAATATATATGCCAACACGAACAAATGCAACACCACATATCTGGGAACAAAGTTTGCTGTCCCTACTAATAGGAAGGGATTTTCTTTCTTCAGAAGAGATGATTGTGAGGTGGAAAAAATAAAAAAATTATATAAATAAATAACAACTTGGAGCCACTGGAGAAAGTAGCTGCATAAAATAACAGAGAGGTGTTGTGACTACGTAGCTGAATAAAGAGACCATATTAGCAATGTTTAAGGCACTGAAGTGACAACTTGCTCTGAGTGTCTTGTCCTACTGTCCACCACAGCTTTTTTAAAAAAGCTGTTAAAGAAACCTGCAATTGTGTCTTAAAATGACAAAATACACAAGTCACACCATTCTCATCAAAGTCAAGGTTAGGATGGGATTTGATCAGTTTATGAGATCTACGTTGTGGTGTGGTGATGGAGAGAGGCAAAGAAGGGATACTCTGTGACAGATATACCAGCCTCTCCCCAGCTACTGAACTAGTTAAGGAAAGATTTTGGATGTATTCTGTGCACAGATCTGTAATCACAAGCATCCCCCTGGTCACGCAATAAAGCCCTATCCCCTTAAACTAGCTACCACCCATACAAGTAGAGTGCAAGTTGCTAGAGAAATGTCTAACTTAAACGCCTAACTTAAAAAGGTGATGAGCATTATCCCAGAAATAAGTGACTTCTCCTAAATTCATGTAGAGAGTCTGGCCTAAGTTTTCAGCGTGACTGATTATCTCAGTTTTCAAAAAATAGTAGGCTCTCAACTTTAGGAAGCTGCCCTTTGAGTTGCTGCAGATCAAGCTCTCCAAAAGCACCCATTGCTGTGGGAAACAAATGACGACAGACAAGACATGAACACAAACACATGGGAAGAGGGACTCCCACTGGGACAGCTGGTGACAAACAGCCTGCATGAAACGTCTGGGAACCTGCAACCTCCCGTCACCAGCAAGCAGTTGGGAGCCAGAGTATTGGAAAGCCAAAATTACAGCCCATTGCTTGGGTGCACAAGGGCATGGCCATTCAACCCAAATTCCCTCTCTCCATTGAAGGTAACAATGAAGGAGAACATTGACTTAGGACTGTTGTTTTGTGTTTTTTGTTGTTTGTTTGTTGTTGTTGTTGTTTTTGTTTTGGTTTGGTTTTTTTGTTGTTTTTTTTTTTTTTTTTAATCCTTTCTGGAAAAAAACGTGTTGAAGGTGGCTGGGGGAGGGAGTGTGCAAGAGGGGAGAAAGTTCTGGTGATGTCAGCTCCTATCGCCATGGAAACTGAGCATTTTTAGTGACAATGGAGTCTTCCTCCTTGAGCTGCTGGGTTGCGTGGGGAGCAGGGGCAAGCAGGGCAGGGGCACACAAGGGAATTCAGCTAACTAAAACTATAGCTTCTGGCTTTCCAAGGAAGCGAGGAGGAAACTACAAACGAACGCCTGAATACATGGCTTATGTAACCAAAGCACTGTCTGGGGCAATAGCAGCAAATAATCATTATGCTCTTTGATAAAACATGCTGTCATGCAGCTAGGCAGATGGAGGTATCTCAGCCACCCATGAGCACCCGACAGAATGGTCCCTCACCTGCACTTGGCTTTTCCAAGCTGCGGTTCACTCTCTGAACCTTTGATGCCTTGCTTGGAGCACCACTTATGTATGTATTTTCAAAGGGAGAAAGGAAGAAAAAAGGCTGGGAAATACGGGCCTTATTCTTGAAATTGAGAGATACTCGAATGTCTTCTAGGCAGTGCATTACTTTTCAACATTATGGATGTTTTCTTAAGGGTCAAATTCATGACCTCCCTTGCAGTCCTTGAGAGCCCAGGACAATGAAAAAGATAAGGCCTTTAGATTAAACTGATTAGCTTATTTTCAGGATTTAACACACTGGCATGGAGAAAATATGCAAGACCTGATGCAGGCTGTCTTCCCTTAGTCAGAAGGCTAAGGCAGCATTTGGACCCAGAGCAAGGTGAAGCCATGATCCAGGTGTGGGACCAGTCAGGATAAAGTCTGGGGCTTAAATCTGAGGTGAAATAAAAGCCTACAGTCTTTATGTAAGGGCATGTTTAAGCCTCTACTTGGATTTGATTTAAACAGTGCAGACCGTTTTAATGAATTTCAAAGAATAATGAATTAATAACCATAAGCTTTTATAACTCAAAATACATTATATAGTCATTAGTTCTATATAACTAAATGGGAAAATCTTTCTTTAGCAGAAGTCTTTTGAGATCAGATATTCTAATGAGATTACTATCATTTCAGCCTGACACCTCATGAGGACAATTGTATAGAAATCAGGAAACAAATTTCTTTCAGTTTTGGGCCTGAAATGAAAAAGTCCTCCACACTGATTATTTTATATCTAAGGAGTTGATTCTAAGTCTCTTAGGCGTTGAAAAGAGTTCAGATGTGAGCTTCATTTCTAGTACCACTATCAAATGCGCAAAAGGCTCTTTATTCTCAGATTTCTCCATCAATGATGGCAGATGAAAGGGATAAATGGGGTTTACTTGCTTCTGATATAGGTAGCAGGGATTTCAGAGAACCAAGCAAGGTTGAGGTGGGAAGGGACATGGTAGCCCCCTGCTCAAAGCCCTACTCCAACAGGGCCACCCAGAGCAGCATGCCTAGGACCACGTCCAGGCAGCTTTTGGAGATCTCCAAGCAGGGAGAGTCCACAGCCTCGCTGGGCAGCCTGTACCAGTGCTCCATCACCTGCACATCAAAGAATGCTTCCTGATGTTTAGATGGAACCTCCTGTGGTGCAGTTTGTACAACACTCGTTTTCATTTGTTTCCTGCATGGAACAAACATTTGAACTCACTCTCTTTCATTTAGCATTGCCCTACTGATTTCTTCATCTCTCCAGATAGCACTGCTCACACACCATGGGTACTAGGCAGAGGAAGACCCCCATTCCCAAACTTTTTACACCCCAGCAATGTGCTGGCTATCGCGTTCCCACCTGGAGCAGAGCCTTCCTCCCATCCTGTATATGTAGAACATCACCCCAAGGAGAAGCACCTTGGGCTCTGAGGTCCCCTTTTCTAACACACTTATTCTTCCCTTTCCTCCTCAATATTTCATTTTCCATGCACCCGGTTACCAGCACCCTTTGCCACCAGCACCTTTTGCCACCAGAAGCTCAGGCTAGAACATGCAATGATCTGGTTTTTCTCACCAGCACGTGTCAGATGCTTTAACTTTTCCTTTCCTGATGAACTCACAGTCCTCATAATGTGAGCCCATTTTAAATCACATGCTAATCACAGCAGACTCAGGCACAAGAAAGGTCTTCCCATCTCATGCACGTTGCTTTAATTCACAAAAAGCTACAGCTTTCATCTGTCTGTCCGCTTTTCATGTACAAGCCGGCTGAGGATCAACCTTCAAACTTTTACAACTGAACTGAGTTTGAAAATCTCAGCTCCCCCCAGAAGCAAACAATTATACACCACTCCAGAGGGAACAGCTTTCAAGTCTTTCTGTAGAACAACTGTGTCAAAAGCAAATGTAAAGACAGCGCTGTTCTGCACCTGAGGGAAAAGCTCTGCAAAGAGAGCTTGAACTCACTGCTGGCTCTGTCAGTAATACACGCACTTCCAGGTGACAGTGAATGCTGGTAATACCTTGCTGGGAGGGAGAGGAAAGTGGGGGGTTTCTCTCTGAAAAGATTTCAATTCCTTTTCTGTACTAACAGCAATATTACATAAATTTTCTGATTTTTTTTTTATCTTTTATTATAGCACAAAGCAAAATGATCGAAAACTATCAAATCCCAAAAAGCACATGACCACTGGTATTAGAGAAGGACATTTTGCTGTGATTCCACAGGCACATCCTGGTAGGCTTTTCACTTCATATATGCAGAGGAGAAATCAGAGCTTCTCTATAGTAACTTATAAAAAACACTCAAATGTCAACTCGTCCCAATAGTATCATGGGTTAGGCCAATGCAAAAAAAGACAAAATGCCCAGAGTTTAAAAAACAAAACAAAACAAAAACACTACATTCCTAACTTTGAAAGGAACTGTTCCAGCTGTTGCTGGAAACAGAGAAGGCATCTTGGTTTTGGTAAAAGTTGTACCTCCTCCACTCAGACATTAACAAAAACATTTCTGGGCTTGCTCTTCAGCTGGTACAACTTAACACCCTCTGCTGAAGTTGTGAGATAGACAGCTGCACATCAGCTGGAGAGCTAAGCTACCTTGTCTACTGTTTATTCCATAGACTAACCGCAGCATATCAGATTCAATTTTGCAAATTTCCTGGAGTAGCACCAGAGTGGAAACTTTCCCATCAGTTATACCATGGCAAATCAAGAGTAGCATCATTGGCTTTGCAAGGATTTACTTTTACCTTCCATCAGGATATGAGGGGCTTAACCCTGCTCAATACACTTAGGGAAAAGCATTCATAGTTGCCAACAACCTTCATATGCTCTTCAGACGGGGAGTTTTTTCAGTTCTATAAAAGACTCCAACAAACACAGAACAAATAAGCACAGAAGCTGTCAACCTACCCAGCCATAACAATGAAGAAGTCCAGGCGGTTCCAGGTATCCCCAAGGTAACACTTCTTGCCAAAGATCCCCAGGGCCACCATCTTTAAAACCATTTCCATTGCAAAGAAGATGAAGATGAAATCATCAAATACCTGCCAATCAGAAAAGCAAGAGCAAGTTTGACAAGTATTCTCAGCTTTAAAATACAGAAAGTGAAATAAATGTGAATTTCAGTGCTTCTGAAAATGAGTTAGGGGCAGGGCTGGACAAGCTTTTTCCACTCAGCACTAGTACCACAGCTATCTGCTTCTTAAGCAAGCAAGACGGGGCTCTGTTTTTTCTCTATGGATGAAATAATTTATGTAGACTCAGGGCCTCTTTACATGGACTTGAAAGAAGGTGGTGGCTCAGAACCAGCAGGTCCAAGACCAACCAGGAACACACAGACATTCCTGGCCACCTAGGAGGTACCAATGGCCCCTCTTAGTGCGCCTGTTCTTTCTTCTCCTTGTTGGCATCTTGACTGCCATGTTACCTCTGGACTCGGTAGTACTCTTGCTCCTCAGCAGAGTAGCAAATGCATTGGGGGTTGTTATTCCCTCCTGTCTGGGCGCCATAACCACAGTTATTTCTCCGTGAGCTATGTATCTTGTAGCTGCCTGTGTCGGGAAGACCTGCCTTATGCACAGGACCAGAAAGGTTAACAACTATTCCGTATTGCCTGGTCACATATAGTCTTCATTAATTATCTTTCTCTAATCTCATTTACCTCCTCCTCAATGCAAGCTCTTGCCATTTTACTAATCTGTTGGCCAGGATGTTCTCACCAACCTTGTTGGTAAGGTGTTGACAGCACACTGATGGAAAACATGTGTGAAACGTTATGACTTGCACTGATGCGCCATCACAACAGGAAGGAAGTCTGCTTACCTGCAAGATTTTACACCTGTCAGACAGGCAGTCCATATCCTCACATGGCTGGTACATCCCCAGGGTAACGCAGTTTAGCAAAATCACCATCATGCTGACACATTCAAACCAGGTGGAAAAGAGTCAAGGAAAACTTCTGCAAAAGTATCACAGCCAAGGTAAGTTTGATCTAGACTTGGGATGTCAAAATAGGAAGATGAAGGGAAATAACTGCTGGTAGGCTGATATATTACGTTCTTATGTTTTTCTCCCTCAGTTCCTCACTTCTCCACTGTTTGGTTAAGCCAAAACTCTTCTGAAAATGTGAATGTACAGGCAGCTCAGAGCCCTAAGGTACTTAGACAAGTCAAATTGTTGCCATAGTTAAACACACACTGATTCCTCTCTTGTTGGCTTACAGATCTTACAAATACAGTGGGAAGAGACTTTCTATGGTGCCACAAAACTCAGAGGCGGCAGAAATCTCTGGGATCTGATGAAGGGCTATATCGAATACAATGAAACGGACATCTGGGTCTCTGCATGAGCCCAGCAATTACAGCCCTTCTGGGAAGGGGGTACAGCATAAGGCTAGAAGTCTCCCTCTTCACTTCTGAGAAGTGAGGAGTGAAGATAAAGAGTTGCCATATTGGAACAGGTCAATGGTCCATCTAATCTGTTATTCTGCTTCCAGCAGTGACCCATGCAGGATAAAACTTCACCATGTGCCTAATTAAGTTATTCGGTAACCATGGGGGGAAATTGCATTTCTGACCCCAGCTGGTGATCTGTTTGTGCCCTAAAGCATGAGGATTGATAGCCCTTATAATTGTTTTCTCAGCTATAGTGGTGTCCCTGCAGATGCTTTGCTTATTCATTTGAATCCTTTGTTGAGAATCTTTCTGAAATATCTGCTTCAATAATAGTTGGCAGCCATAAGCTACATTGGCTAATTATACTTCACATTAAAAAGTGTTTCCTCCTATTATACTTAATTTGTTGCCTTTTAATTTCATCAAGTGCCACTTCACTTATATATTACAACAGAGGGTAAAAATGGTGTAGTTGAGCAACCTTTTCTGTGCCCTTCACAGCCTCTATCTGCCTCGTTTTCACCATCCCACTCTTTCAAATGAAGGAGGCTTAGGACCCAATTCTCACTTATCCAAGGACTCATTTACAGTGTTTTAACTCTAAAATTGGGCACACATTTCTGTGATTTCTTTCCAGCATTCACATTGCAAAGC
Organism: Netta rufina; assembly: GCF_964035555.1. Taxonomy (NCBI): domain Eukaryota; kingdom Metazoa; phylum Chordata; class Aves; order Anseriformes; family Anatidae; genus Netta; species Netta rufina. The sequence continues at coordinate 153,304,141 of NC_140123.1, read as the reverse complement.
AGCGATGTAGATCTAATGAGAATGGACCTCCAACCTCTGGCAGAAACATCACTTGTGTAATTTAACACGCCTCACAAGCATCCCTGTTCAGTTTCCATTTTCAAAGTTTTGCCTCTTTTTTTTTTTTTTTTTTTCTTAATTTAAACTAACAGAGCTGAGAAATTGTCTATTAAAAATACAACTCACTAAGTGCACCCGTTTTCACTCCTCACAGAACCAAATCCAAAACTGTGGCCTGTATCTCTGGCCACTTCTGAAAGACACTCAAAATCTGTGGTTTGTTCTGAGCAACTTTTCCTTGCTTGTTCTCTGACAGTGATTCATGACTAACCCACATAATCTGATCTAGAAGATTATTAATTCTTTCTCTTCTCCCCCACCTGGTTTTCAGTGAGCTACCTTCAGCTGCAAAATCAGACAAGAACAGGGAAACAGCTCTACTGTGCCAATCATGCTATGAGGTGATTTCAAGAACATGTTATCACTCTCCCTTACAAAGTTAATCCCAAGCAGTCTATGAAATAAGTACATAGAGCCTACCCTCACAAAGGGCTTCAAAAACTGAGGCCTTTTTGGAGAGAAATATGTCAAAAGGGCATGAGTAAAATGCTTATCCCCTGAGGTCTATACAAAAAAAATATTCAATTTCCCACTTTTCTCTCTCCTATGTATTTCTATAGTGACCCAATTCGCAGCCCAGGAAAGCACCTGGATAGGTTTCCATTACCTCTCCCAGGCCTTTCAGGTAAGACTACAGTTCTCTTCTGGACTTTCCAAAAACTGTTTTGTGCCAACTCTCACAGAAACACAGAACCACAGAAGGGCCAATGCTCGAAGGGGCTTCCTACGGTGATCTTGTCCAAAACCCCCGGTTAAAGTAGGGTCAATTACAGCAGATTGCTCGGGGTCTTTTCCAATATTGGGTTTCAGTATCTCTAGAGATGGAGACACTAGAACCTCTCTGGGCAGCCTGCCTCAGCCTTTGACTACTTATGCAGTGTTTGCTTACATGGGATTTCCCATGCTTCAGTCTATGCCCATTGCCTTTTGTCCTGTCACTGGGCACCGAGCACAATCCAGCTGTCATCTTTAATCCCCCAGGCATGTGTTATCCCCATCAGCACTCAGAGTACTCCTGGCTGAAATAAATACATAGAAAACAAAGAGCAGAAATCACTTTAAAAGCTAGAAGTTGGGTGTTTTTTTTTTTTTTTAAGGAAATGACCAGAAAACACGACACAAGAGACCTGACAGCAGGGAGTACTCTCCAACCACCACCAGCCTCAGAGAGCTCAGGGCTTGAAGTCAGGGGTTTATTTTGCAAATATCTATGTTTTTGTGTGTGTGCTTCGGCAGTGGCATCATGCGGGTGGCTGGGATGCTCCTGTGCTAACTTTTCTCCTCTCACTCCCCCCTGCAGCAGCCCTCAGGGTTTCAGTAACCTGAAACTCAAGGTCCAGCCAGCCGTGGCAAGCACTCCCCAACACCCTGCAATTCGGGCCAGGTGCAGGAGACCCTGAATCTTCTTTCTCAAAAATGTGAGGCTGCTGCACTCAGTTTCTCCTCCCCCGTCTTTCAGATAACAGCTCTCTGAAAGTTTGCCAGCCTCGTCCAGGCTTCCTGAGGACGCTGCTGAATCGCTGGCGGCTCCTGGGCGATTAAAGCAACATTAGGAAAAGCTTTCCTCCTGCTGCCACATGGTTTTCCTTTCAGAGCAGGCAGGGGCCCCCGAAAAGGCAGATCCCACCTGCAGCGGAGAGGAAGAAAGCATGAGGAGAAAAGCAGAGCATCTCCTGCCCCGAGTCAGGAGGGGTTGCTGCCCGCTTGGGTTGTCGGAGGGGGTAATTAGAGGTACCTGTGGCCTTCCATGTGTCACCGCTGTCAAACACCATCACAGCCTCCCGTCACCACGGCAACAGCCTGCAGCCAGGTTCATCATCTTCCTTTCGGCAGTGAGGCCTCCCCCTCCCCGCAGCCTTCCCCCGCCCCGCTTTTCCCTGTGCTTGAGCCTGCAATTAATTTCAGCTGCTGACAAAGCCCGTCTTCGCAATCTGCATCATTCGGTCAGAAGTTTCATTCCTAATTAACTTCTTCTGAAGTTCAAGGCATCTAATTACGCAGCCTGAGTGCGGCCCATCCAGCTGGTGGCCAGAGGGAGCTGCCACGTATCCATTGACCCTCCACCATCCTCCAGCGGGGATGGGTAGAGACTCAAGGGAGACATCCATCACCAGCACACATCAGGGGAGAACCACCCTAAACCACCTGAGATGGAGCTTTAGCTGAAAGCCACAAGTTGCAGGGCAATTAAGGAGATCTCCAGGTGTTTCTGGGACTTGGACATGTTGCCGTAGTGCTTGATAACATGACTATGTGTAATGCAAGATGGTGTTAGAAACAGGTGATGAGGTGCAGGCAAAGCCTTTGGGCTTGATTTCTAAGCGACAAACAGCAGAAGCAACGTATCTCTGCATCAGAGCTGTAATTAGCTTGTGCATGGGAAAACTGGGCACTACTTAATGTTCTTGGGATCAGCCTTAATCTCTGCTTTTTCTTGCTGACAAAAATACAAGAACAAAGCAAAACAAAGCAATACCCTGGGCTCCTCTCTCCTTTCCCTCCGTCTTCACTTGGAGATTAAGAGTACACCAAACCCAGCTGCTGGTGCTCCTAACAGCACAGAAAATGCATAAGCTTTATATGTGTGACTTTCTCTCAGTCTTCCTCATTGCTATCTCTGATTATATCCATTTCTAGAGTTGCCTTGACTATGATCTCTGATTATATCCATTCCTAGAAATGCCTTGAACATCTTGGGCCCATTGAACCTGCAGTAAAAATGCCTTGGCTACAAAGGGCTTACAACAGGAGGAAGAAATTAACTCTACGGTGTGAATGGTTATGTTAGCCCCTGCTCCTGCCCCAAAACAGAGAGCAGGGCCTGCTGCAGCAGAGAAGTTCAATGACTGAAGTAGCAAGCAGCAGGTATCACCAGCAAAAAAACATAGATGGAAATATGGAGCCCCACATGATGCTTCCCAGCCAAACACTGGACAACCACACACACAACTTCTTGTGGCCTCCCACCTCTGAGCCATCACCAAGTGGGCACATCCATGGTCACCTCCATGGTCACCCTGCAGATGAGACATCGCATTTCCATGATCATTCCTCCTTTCTCTGCCTCCCCTTTAGGATCCTTCCCATCTCCCTCTTTTCTAACCATGCTTTCCACCAGGTAGACAGCTGCGCCCTGTCATTCCAGTTTGCAATGATTGCACTTTCTCTCCTTTTGAAACAAGCTCTGTAAGGACAGCACTATGTTTCTTCCCTGTTTTCCTCTACTGCTTTGTGACCCTCCTGCAAGAAGCCAGTAGGATGCTGTAAACTGCTGCACAACAGTTAATATTTCATTTCTAATGAAAGGAATGATTTGTGTTGCGAAGGTCAGAGCGACAAGTAGCTCTGGGGAAAGAAGTTCTCATTTTCTCTCCTTCAGTGCTATTGGCTTTTGCAGATACCCTCACAGGTGGGTCTCATTTTTTTTCTCCCAATTTTTTCTTATCACCGCTTTTTTTTCCTCCTTCTTTTGTGCTGATATATGGGAATTTTGTGTTTTTTTCTCTACAAGACAAGCTGACAGAAGCAATAGGGTTCCTTCACTTCAGCCTCAATCTGCTAACCTAACCCGGTAGAAGGAGTTGAGTGAACATCAGATGTTACATTCAAAGGAAAATACATCTCAAAATGTGTTTGTGTTCAACTAGATCAAAACAATCAAAACACTTTTCAGAACAAAAAGCTTTAAAAAATCTATTTTGGAAAGGCTGAAACATTTCTTCTGTCTTTTTTTTTTTTTTTTTTTTTTTTTTTTCCCCGCACAGAGAAATGTTTCAACACTACAGAAAAAAGGTTGTGGGTTTTTGACCTGACTTAGAACTCTCACTTTCTGAGTCAATCGGAAATCAAATGCCAATACCAAATGTTGCAAATGCTGGGATTTCATGGTAGCCAAGCCACTAAAGACAAGTTATAAAGGCTTTTCTGCAAACCTTCAAGGTTGACATGCTCTAGGTCTTCAGATATCAATGTAATCTCTTGTACTTGTATATGGCTGCTTTCATCACATCATCATATATACGTTCTTCTCCTGAAAGAGGAGCATCTGACATATGCATCATTGAGGTCTTCAAATCTTTTGCAATACTAATGCCAAGGAAAGGACTGCAGTACTGCCAAACACAGCAGGATTGTAACATTGATTTGAGAGGCACTAGGGAAGACTTACACAACCTGCGATGGTGTTCCTGGGAGGTAGGGCAATGGAGCACAGAAGAGGGAGGAGATGGAGAGATTTTAAATACCTGGCAAATACTTCCATGTTTCTGCTCCTTGGAAGGGAGTTTCCAGCAAAAAACAGATTTATCAGAAGAGGAAAAAGCTCGATCACATCCACATTAAATTAGATAAACACCTAGAAAAGGAAGTACCTTGGGTGAACCTCTCTGATTCGTCTGACTTCCCAGGATCACTCAGAAAAGGGGTCCCTGTAGCAGGCTTCTGTCTGCACAGCTCAAATTCAGAGCTATCTTAGAGACTAATGAGAACTAAGCTGGTTGTATCTCACTCAACGTATTATATCCACTGTGAATACACTGCAGATGGCTTTTTTTTTCCCCCATTACAGAAACAAAATGGAGCAAATTTCTCATTTCTTAAAACTCCTTCTGTAATGATTTATTCAGACCTGCTAATTGTGTCCATTAAACTCTCAAGTCTAGCAAAACCAGAAGTAATAGAAAGAAATTTAACCTCTGACAGGAAAAATGTACAATTGAGATTAAGAGGCTAAGATGGAATCTGAAGAGCAAATAGACAGAGGTATTAACACAATGAGACAAATCTTCAGATATTCCAGAAACAGGAAGGCAAGGAGTGAGCTCTGACCTAGCATAAGGCCACCACAGGCCACAGAGGGCCACTAATTAAATGGGGGACTGCAGAGAGAAAGCAGGACTTGTTTACAATACTCCACCACAGCAAGCACAGGAGAACCCATTGTTCCTAGACCTAGAGTGAGTTGCACCAAGAAATCTGGCTGGTTGTCACAACAACCTGATGGATATAAGTTGGTCTTCTAAATCAACCTGTTGTTTTCTTCGGCAGAGGTGTACAGATGAGATTTATTATTCATTATAATTATTCAAATGCATGGCAAATACCATGCTTCTCCATCAATTCATCAAAGCATCAATGTTGCTACAGCCCTACTGTTAATGATTACGTCCTGCCTGTAGCAGCTGGACCCTAGAGTTTCTCTACTGGTAACGACCCACGTCCGAATTGCATCTAGCTCTTACGGTGCAAAAGAGCATCTGTTTAACAGTGTGCAACATTCCTACAAAGCTGTTTACTATTGGAAGCATAAAAAAAAAAAAATGTAGCATCTGGGGAGAAAAAAAAAAAAAAAAAAAAAAAACAACACCCAAGGATCTTTTTTTAGGTTAGAAGAAAGTAATTACCCAAATTTAAACTTGAGCAGGGTATCAGAGGTAATGACTGTTCCTGGAGAAAGAGCTTTTTAATATCCTTAGATGGCTGGGACTGCAGTTGCAGGTCTTTTTGCCAGCAAAGCAATACTCCACCATGCTGTGGGATCAGTTCAGGACTGACTCGAGAAATTGCACCTCCTGCTGACCCCCAAATGGTGCCTCCTGCAGCATTCTGGCTCTGCCTTGGAGATCTCCATCCAAAATCTGACCTGGCTTCACATTAGGAGCATGAACAAGGTCACAGCATGAGGTAATATGACTGCGGCTTGGAACATTATTATAGTAAAAGATGGTTGAAAGAATTTTGCTCCAAAAGCTCCTAATAGAAGGTTCAGCAGCTTCTTCCTGCTGCAGCTGGATCTGCAGCGGTGTCACAGCAGGGAAGGACCACCAGGGAAAGCCCCCTCAAACACAAACTGGGATCCAAACCTTAAAACTCTTACTACTTATTGAGATTTCACTCTGTGGAGTCAATTTCCCACTGGTTTCAATAGCTAAGTAGGCACCTTAGAAGAGTTAGACTTTATTTTTTGCACTCGGCTAAAGAGGACCTCAATTTGTGATAAGGACAGGCCAAGACAGAGAGGCTTTTGCAGTCCAAGAGTGATTTAAATTAATGGTGTGTTCCAGAGTTACAAAATTTGAATCTGCCTGGGCATCTGAATGCTCTGAACCACAAGCCCCCATCGTGCATGACCCTGATAAGTGAGGAAGCAAGTCAGAGAGACTGGTGGAGTCAGTGTTGTCAAACCAGAGCCAGACACATGGCATGTTGTTGTTTTTTTTTTGTTGTTGTTGTTGTTGGTTTTTTTTGTCAGCATTTTATCTGATTTAATCTGGATGTATTCAAGCTCATTTGGCAGAAAGTTCCTTCCAAAGTGTAAAAACATGAAGTGCTTTGCAAACAAACACAAATCTCCCCAACTCCTCCTCCCTCGTTTCTGTGCTTTGTTGGCCTGCCTCCCAGAAATGCCACCCCAAGTCATGTAAGTCTTCCCCAGCACCTTTCAAACCAATCTAAGAGTTCTTCAGAGTTCTGATGTGTCTGGCAGTACTGCAGTCCCTTCTTTGGCCTCTGTGTTGCAATGTGTCTGAATAGGGTCCTTACCTTTGGTGGGACCACTAGACATATCCACTAGATAAACGCAAAGCTAGGACAGCAGTGTGTGACTCAAATGCAAGGGAGAAGGAAAGAGTGAACAGTGATAATTAATTAATTAAAAGAAAGGAATACATTCTTTCTCTTCCTACTGCTCCCAATGTTTTCTGTTTTACTTTGTGTTTTTTTTCCCCCTTTTTTCTTGTCACTGTCTTCTCTTTCACTTTCCAGAGCTCTCCCTTCCCCATGCTAACAGAAAGAAATACTTAAATGTTTGGAGTGTAAATACAGTAATGAAAGAATACGTTTCTTCATGAACTGGGAGCACAGTGCCAGGTTCTGGAAGACATGCAAGCCCCTAAGGATGCACCAGAACATTTGGTGGGACCTTTTACAGCATACTAACCCTCCCTCCTGCTGATTTTGTTGAAACCACATTGTGCCCCTCAAGCCTCCCAGAGTGCTCATCTGGTATCTCATGAAAGCAAAATGATAAAATGAGAATGGAAGTTAAGGGTGGAAGGAGTTGGCTGCATGGTGTTGAGCAGAGTCTAAAGCAAAGGGTAGTGTGGTTGGTTCCTTCCATTTCTCACACGTCTTTCCCTTTCCCAGTAAAGGGAGGTCTCAGCTTCCTTTCTGGTGTTTTAATGGTGGGGTGTTTGTCCTCTTACTATGGGTTTTAGGCTCAGGGGACCTTGGGAAATGGTCTGTGGTGCACAAGGTAGGTATTTCAATGAACCTCCTGAAATGGAAGCTCACAGACAAGAGTGGGTCCTGGGTGTTGCTTTTGAGCAGTTGTGGATTTCCTCCATTGTATCACTTTACAGCAGTTCCAAAGGGATGGTAGAAATACCTGCTTTTGAGTAAGAAGCTGTTTCCCTGGGAGAGGAAAACAAGAATAAGGAACCTCACAAGCACTGAAGGTGCAGAGATCGAACAAACCCAAGCACTTGCTCTTTCTGTTCTTGCTCCTTTTTCTTGCACTGGTCTCTGTTCATCACTCTATCTTTCTAGTCCATCCTTCTTTTCAGATGTTGCAGATTTATTTTCCCACTCTGTGCAACTTCCCACCCATGCCTGGCAAAGGTTGTATGAGTCCAAGATGAACACACAGGTACACACTATGCAAGTACCATCTGAAAGGAGGTCAGAGCACTTTGGTAAAAGGCCCTCTCACTTTGCAGGAGTACTGAGAAGACAATAAAAGCACAAAGGATGGTTTACAGACCCTTTCACAGTTTAGAAGGGGGGGCTCTGCTCTTTGCAGGTGCCAGGGCAGTGCGCTATACTCCAGCACATCACTTGAAGGACGCAGAAGTGATCACCTTGTTCCTCCAGACAGCCAGTTTCCTAGGCTATCTGATGTTAGAGGGTATTCTGAGCCTGCTAACAGTCCTGAATTAGAGAGGCAGCAAGATGGGATAAAATCACTTTGCCTTTCTCCTTTCTCCCATCTAGGCGATGCTTTCAGTGCATACAGCATCAAGAAATCACGTGCTTGGTGCTTAGCTTAGCAGGCTTTTCTGAGGAGTGCTTCAGTACAGAAAAGAAAGTCATGTGGTGACAGAAAGCTTTGCAGAAAAGTAAATAAAGATTAATTCAGAAGTGTAGGGAACGCTCAGTAAGGTCACTCAGAAGAAATTGCATATGGACTAAGCAAAATGCAGAGCAGTAACAAAAAGAGCTGAGTACGAGCTCCTGTTTATTTCAACAAGTTCATTTTTTGGCTGTAATTAAATAAAACTAATTATTTTTGAGGTTTCAGGATGCCATCCCCTCTGCTTTGAATGTCTTTTTTTTTTTTTCTCCCCCCTCACTATTTCCTTTTTTTTTTTTTTTTTTTTTGAAGACTCATATCTGGATGCATCCCAGGGCCCTTTGCCCTGGTTCCCAGAGGGTACACTGGCAGAACTGGCACCGACAACCTGCAGGACATGTGCCTGGAGGAAGGACTGATTGCAAACAAGCAAGCAAATCTGCCTCAGCAGATAACTGGAGGCTTGGAGCTCCAGCCAGCTCACAGCCACGCAGGCTCACAGCAGCCGCTGGCACCTCCTCGAGGAGGCAAACAGGCTGCGGATGGCCTCCCAAAAAGGAGACTCCTCACGTGTACATGTAACAGAGGTACTTGTGCAGTGGGGAAGATGCTCGTTACTTCAGCTTCTTGTTCCCTTCAAAACATTACATAAAATTTCAGTAATTTCCACGACCACCTCTCTTAAGCTACTGAAATACCTTCCCTGTGTTACTGATGAGAAAGCAAGCAGGAGAGGAGCAGGTTTTTCCAAAGGAGCCTACGATGAGGATTCACTAATACATTAGCTTCCTAGAGCCTGATTTTCATGTGCATGTAACACTTGTCATCTCTACCACAGTCAACAAGCACAGTGGTGCTCCAAGCCAGTCTCCCACCACCTCAAGTTGGATGGCCAAAGATCAGAGTCCCATGTTAGCAAAAACATTACCCAGAGATCGCACAGCAAGTCACTGCCCCGGATTGCATTAAAATTCAGCAGTTCTTGACACCCAGTATATGTTCACTAAACCCCTCAGCTTTCTGGCTAGCTGACAGATAGCACTGTGCCAGGGAAAGGAGCCAATATGACTCATGCTTGATCACCATGATGCCGATGGGGTATTGAGTGCTGTTTTAGGGGGGGTTAAATGCTGTGAATGCGCTAAGCATTATCAATATTAAAATATTATTAGTATTATTTATGAGCTATCTCCACATGTCTTAGATGACAGGAGCTGAGATCAAATACAAATTATGCAAAATGTTACATAAATATGCGGTAAAACACGCTGCCTTCTCCAAAGAAGTTTTTAATCTAACTGAACAGGACAGGCGAGCGATGCATTACGATCTCAGCATTGCACGCAAGAAGCCACAGCACAGAGAAATGAGCAGATTTGCCCCGGGGCAGATAGGAGACAGGGGGCACAGCTGGGAACTGAGCAAAAGTCTCCCAATTTGTTCTCCAGTGTCTTGGACCTAAGATCATTCTCCGTCTCATCTATAACTGCATTTGAAAAGGGTGGTACCCATGGGAAGAAGCATTGTCCCATAAATATTTCTTGGGAACGATGGGAAAAAATCTCTAAGTTCCACTTCTGTTTAAATTACCATGAAAGTATGTTTCTCTTCACCCTTTCACAGAGGTCTCTGGCTGTTCAAGTGCATGGTGCACAGACAGGTCAGAGCCAGAAGACTTATGCTGTCCACCTAAATCTTCTGCTGATACTCTCATTAGAGACTCAGGACCAAATTCATCCCATAGTTGTGATAATGTAACACCAAATTCCATCTAATTCTCATGCATCTTTTTTTTTTTTCCCATCTGCCAAAGTATTAGCTACCTTCCAAGCATGCTCCAGGTCCCTGCAATAAAAATGTGCTATGTAAGCACTAATTATCAACATGTTTGACTGCAGAAGGAACAGCTCCAAAAAAGGCAGTTCCTATGGCAGCACGATGCCAACAGGACCAGCTAGCTGGAAACTCCATCAGCAGCACAGCGTATTTCAGCTACCTCTCTGATGTCTTTCTGCCTGTTGTATTCATCACTTCTCTTCAGATTTAGGACTAGTAGTACATTGCTATTACCACATTCAGATTCCAGTGACCTATTTCCTTTCATATAGATTCAACTTCACACACTATTTATTCTCAAGTTTTTGACAGCCTCTGGAAATATATGCCTCCTCCTCTTATTTACAGCCTAACTTATTTTTCCTGTACCGTTTCCAGTCAGAAACTATGGATGTGCATTAATCTTGTTTCATTTTGGACATACTAGTTACAGCCTAGCTCTTTACCCCACGCTTTCCAGCCATGCCAAGTATATCCCTTTCTCTTTTCAGAGACCTTCCCATGAGCCTATTGTTGCTGGGTTTTTATTTTTAACCACCATCCCCATTTTTGTGTGACCCTGCAGGAGCTGAGGCTTTATTGGATTACTTTTCACTGTCTTACAGCCATCCATCTTCTAGCATGTTAATTACTTAGCACTGAAGGACCACTTGTGTTTCCTTTGTCCCATGCAGGTTTCATTGCCTCCTCTCCTAGTCAGCTACCCTCATATTCCTCCCTCCACCTCAGTAAATACACTGCATGTGCACTGCCCACTTAACCACCTCATTTCCAGCAATCTCCTTTTGCTTATAACGAGTGACTTTGCTATAAAGATGGCACAGAAATACCGTTTAGCTGGGACGTGGCTGGTACAAAATGCTGATAAACAAAGTAAAAAATCCAGCCATCTCCTCCTGCCCTAGAGGACAGGGCTGCAGTGGGGTCACAAGCAGCCTGCAAAGGCCATCACAGGCAAGACTGCCCCGTGGTGTTGACATTTCACCTCTGAAATCCCCTGGATCAAAAGATTACCAACAAAAATCATACTGCTTGGACTTTAAAGGGAGACCTCAAATTACTGATAACATGCCCAGCTCAGCAAGCCAAGACAGTGGCAGCCAGGTGGGTGCCAGTGACCTGTTATATGTGATAAATTCATTCTCCATACATTAGGACAGCTGCTTTATGCCCACTGCAGCCCTGCCAAGGGACCATCAGGAGCAGTAGCTTTCTATGCTGTTCTCTGAGATAACACAGCAGCTACTACCAGACCCAGGATACCCGCAGCTCTCAGACTCATCACTTGCTGCAAATTTATTCTTCTACCCCTTACACGCAGTGTATCCCTTCCCAAAAAAGGTTTAGCAGTGACTAGCAAAGCTCAGGTCTTTTCTACACAATCTTTTCATTCATCTGAGAGTAATTCTTCCTGTCTAGATGTGATCGAACATGAAGCTAGCAGTGTATTGGAAAATACAACCACAGAAGATTTAGCTTTAAGCTTTCTTGCTAATAATCTACTCCTAGTTCTTTCCTGCAGATTCTTGTATCACTGATACTAAAATGTACCGTGACCATAGGCTCCTCCACAGCTGTCTCTAACATACTTATGTGCCTCATGGGATTTGACACCCTTATATCCAGTTGGCAAATTATCTCACGGGTCTCGTGGTCATCACACATCCAGCTGTCTGCATGGCAGACAACAGAATTATCTCCTTTCCCCATAGCCTATTTTGCAAAACACGTCCACTCAGCTTATGCAGCCAATGTAAGAGCAATCAAACCCGAACCAGGAGCTGTCTGTGCTCCTGCACAAGCTGAAATCTCTCAAATCCAGAATGCTGCTTGGCTGGGAGAGCAGTTGCAAAGTGGTGGTACCAAGTGCATCCTCATCATCGCTGCCAGCAAGGTAATGCTGACCTCGATGGGAGCTCTGGAGAGGAAAATGAACATGGGATTCAGATGAAAAAGTCTCTTCCTCTGATTGCACATCTAATACTATGCTGACTACCTATATATGTTTCTTCAAGGAGTGGTAGACCACAGCCCTTGGTCTGTCCCACCTCTGCTTACTCGGTGGTGACAGGACTTGACGAGAGACATGAGAAAAATGCTGAAGGCAATGGTTTTCTTGGGGAGCCAGGAGGCAGAAAGAGGCCTGAAGGATGAGAAATTATTGCTGTGACCAGAACCTCGAGCATCCACCCATTTTGCTACCAGTACGTGCTGATCCCCATGTCCATTCCCTATGCGATGCTGGTACTGCACAGGAAGGACATCTACCTTGCCCTGAGTCAGGTATAAGACCAAAATATTTTCCCTCTGTTAGCTGCAGTCACTACTTATCAGGGAGAAAGAGAAAGCAGGGTCCTGCCATAGCACCTCTTGCTATGAGTAGAAAGAGGAGAAAACCCCTCTGGAACCACCCATTTTCTAGAAGAGAGGTCACAGTAAACATCCATATAGCAGAGGGCTGATGAGGAAGCACTTGCTCCTCCACGATGTGCCGTAAGGGTTGCTGTGTTTAAAAGCTCTCATGTGATTTAGGAGAGTGAGCAGAAGAAAAAGGGAAAACAGAGCTTAGGTGAGGGTATTAAAGACACGGCTGGAAGAGCCAGCCAGCAAGGACCTGCAGTAAATCTCTAAAAACGAGCTCCCATCATTTTCCCAGAAAGAACAGCCTGTCCCTCCGCCATCGGGAAGGATGACAAATTGCCAGCCAAGGGCCAGGTGGCTGAGGTCCCTTGTCCCCGAGGGGCAAGGGAGCCTGGGCAGGCAGGCAGAGGCTTTATGCCAGCCCTGGTGTCAGCCACGCGCCCAAGCCCCCGCACGCTGCGCAGGGCTAATAAGGCTTTCCTCCCCTCTCCCTTGCCCTGCACCCTTCCCACCCGCCATCATGACTGGGGAAGATGGTCAAAATTACAAATCACAAAGGAGGAAAAGTCACACATTTTCACCAATAGTTTGTGCCTGGTGACCCTTATCATAATTTTCTTTATTTTTTTTTTGTCTAAACCCAACTTCGTTTCTCCGATGTAATTAGTTCTAGTGACCCTTCAAACATACTTTTCAGCCTCACTGAGCCATAAATTTCCAAGTGACAGTCATCACGCAGAGCTGCACTGTCATGAACAAAGCTCTTTGCTTCTCCTCTCTCTCTCCCCGCACTTTAAAGCCGTTTCCATGAAGCCTCCCCACACACCCGTGCCTGCTCCCTTCCTCCCCCATCAGCAGTCACACATCTCACACTCCTCCTTTCAGCTTCCTGGATGCTGCCTTTCAGGGTTTTGTTTGAAGGTGCATAAAAAAGAAATGATAGACTTGTGTTGGCCCCGTTATAGGCTGCTGCGTGACAGCTTTCCAAAGGATGTATGCCTATGTGTACGTAACATACACAAGGATATGGGCCACAGGCATGGGAGTGATACTGGGCTGATGTGGGGGAGGTACATACTTTCAGAGATTTTGATGGTTTGTCTGCTGTTTTATTTCCTCACCCAGCACACCCAGGCTTTCTGAAGACATGCTTGATGCAAGTATTTTTTTGAAAATGGTCAAACTCCTCTATTTTAAGCTAGTGTCCAAATGGATAGGACTATCTACTTCAAGAAGGCTTTTTCTTCCCATGCCTGAGAATTCCCCTAGTTTTTCTGATTAATTTTTTAAAAAGGGGGGAGTGCAATAAAGGAGCTCATTATGCCCTACCTCACCTGACACTGAAACCCTAAGGTCTGCAGAAGGAACTGCTGTGATTCTTTAACATCTTCCTCTACATCTACCAACACCAGTGTCCAAAATAAACCCACTGAAATCAGCAAACCCTCACAGGTGTCATAGACAAGGTCCTGAGTAAAGCAACCGCCTTTCAGCCTACAGCACAGAGGCAGTGAATGTGCCCAAACACAGAGAAGCCCTCCACAATTTGAGGTGGGGCTACACTCCCATTTCCAACCCCCCTTTCAGGGTCACATTGCTAGCCACCACACCTCTAATCCTAATGGCACTAACAGCTAGAGGCAATTTGGGTATCTGCACTTAGAAACACTTTGTTTAATGATATGTAAAGCAGGAGCAGCATGGATGAGCATGAAAATATTTGTTTTGAGGGAAGGGGGTGGTGGGGAAGGGTGGATCTATCTTCCAAGCTCTGTGACCACTTTATGCTAGTTAACTGGATTCTTTTGTTGCTCAGTTCACATCAATGTCCCCAGAGATAGTTCCACCAAAAGACTGGTGAAACACAAAGCAGGAACCCATGAAACACAATATATTCCTAGGGAACCCAGACAGTTTGGTACCCAGCTGCTGGAGAGAGCATTGCCCTTCCATGGAAAGGAGCCTCCCACCTTCTACTGGTGCTGTTGGTTCCCCCCTAGTTCAGTGTTTTTAACAATTTCAGAAGTAATAAAGCAGTTTAGCATTGGAGAAGACAAGGTGGGTCATCTTTTAGAAAAGCTGATGGTTCTTTCCAGTCCCAGTAGAGCATGGCTGATGGCAAATTACACACCTGACCCTGGCAGGGCTGGAAAAACAGTTGCAGGAAAACAAATCTGAATTCCCCAAACCCTTCTTCATGCAGATGCTTTCTAATGTGCATCAGAGCATGTGGCGGTGTGATGGAAGCATTTTATTAACAGACAACCTGTATTAACAGAGAACCTGTATAACTCAATTGCAAACTTTAATCCATCCCAAATCACGTCAAAAAATCTCATCTGTCTAATCCCCTTTCTACAGCTGAATAGCACAGGATGGTGGCTGAGCCTGAAGAAATATAAACCAGGACATTTCTAGTGCTTACCACAATGGCTTTCAAAAGAAGAGCCATACTTTTGTATCTGAGAAGCAATAGTCTGTAACCCTATCAGTCAGGGCTCTCCAGCACGTTACGTATCTCAATGCACAGCCTGCAGACTGCTGCAGTGGAGGCACACATCCTGCTCACCCCTTCCTGCTGGGGGAAAACCTCCAGGAGAAGGACAGAAAGGAGAGCAGGAGATGGCAACAGCCTCTGTCCTGCCAGCATAGCCCCTTAACCAGTGCTATGTATGGGACAAGACCACACATCTGCAGTCAAGAGAAGAGCTCAATTTTGTTACAGTTAATCTGCTAGATTACTTGCACATACATAAATCAACATTCTCTGTAACACAGAGATAGCTTGGGACTTCCTTGACCTGGTTTTGAGACCAAACACACACTGATGTCTGCACAAAAACCTGCCTTGTAGTAGGCATGGGATAAAGATCTCACACCTATGGGAGCTGAGCTCCTTAGGAATTGTTAAATGAGAGTAGAGAAACATCCAGTACATGCTATGTAGTTGGGAAGCCAGTTGGTAAGCCTGAAAGACCTTTCTCAACTCTAACATGGAAGATAGCGAGACAGGGGGTGTTTATCAGTTTCTACAGTCTGAAAGCTGGATGGATTTGGTGCTTGTGACAGCATGATGAAGAGCACACTAAAATCCAGGCTAGGGCGTGCAAGTCCCAATTCATTCACTCAGCTCTGCCACTTCTGATTTCAGATTAAAACTTAATCTCTTTCTAGCAGCACCTCTGGCTGGCCTAGCCCTATGCACAGGCTGGAGAAATGTTAAGTTGTGGATATAGTTTCAAGCCTAGGAAAATGCTTTCTACACTGCCAGGCTGCTTGTGCCGGCGTCCTGCAGGTAGGATCTCTGTTCAAGCATTGCTGCTCTGTTTGCCATGAGGTTGCTGTTTCTAGTCCACACGCTCGTATTATGAAGGGTCATTTATGAAGGCTCTCAGCTGTGGTATCATTTATTTGCAGATGATCAAATCTAGATTTTTAAAAAAAGGCAGATCCCTACCATGTTGCTATATGTGTGGAGAGGGAGGGATTGTTTGTTTTTCACTGACCCTTTAAGACAAATGCTTTCCTGTCGGGATTAGGAAAACATGCTGCATCTGAGTAAAATTTAACTTGAATCTCCTCTCTGTTTTCTGTTGCTCTTCAAACAGGGAATTTTAGAGACTGCTTCACTGATGAGAAAAAAAAATGGATTTGGTTTATTTCAGGAGCGGAGGCTGTGCCTTGGTTCTCTCTGATATATGAAACATTCCCTGATTGTGCAAATGCATCCTGATGGTGTCTTTGTGTTTCTGTCACTCCTGATTTATGGGGGCCTTTTCTCCACTCAGAAGAATTTGCATTTCCATTTCCATTACTTGTACCTCTCCCCACAGTGCTGCAGCCCGGGAAGGGAGCTCGTGCCCCACTTTGCCCCAGTTGCCCCACACAGCCCCAGCATCAGGGAGGAGACAGGAGCAGGAGGAACAGGTGATGCTCCATGGAAACAAGCTCACGCTGCTGTGATCTCCAGCAAGATCTTTGTGCATGCCCAACACGAGCCTTCAGCACATTTGGCCCTGTTTCTTACCCCTTTTCTTCATGCTCGAGCAATGGAGGGGGAAGGCAGCAGCCCCATGGCATGCCTGGGTCCCAACATGGGTTGCTGCTTGCTCACCTGTTCTCTGTAAAAGAGCAACCAAAATAAGGAGCAAGAAGGGCTTGGATATGTGCAGGCTTCCCCCAGCAGGTGACTCACCCCCAACCTTCTCCATTCATGCAGGAGCAGGAAGATGATAGAGAAGCTCCAGGACTCATCCCTCCCTCATCTCCTGCAGGGCTGCCCCTGTTCTGACAGACAGCTCGCAAGCAGACCCCTATGCAAAATAAACTGAGAACAGAGCAGACATCCTGGACAGGTGGGCTAAGCAGAAGTCCAAGGCTTCATCCTTACCCCTCCTGCAAACCCTGGTAGCCACAGTGTACCTTACTGTGCCAGCCCAGGCTCTGCACCCCCAGCCACGCACTGCCCCTTATTCATGCAGCCTGGATGGGCTGTCATGGGCAGCGTAAGCTTCAAATGAGGTCTCTGAGCCAGCATGAGGGTGGGCTTTGAGCCAGCAACAGAGAAAAATATAGGGTCTGCAGTGCAGCCCCTAGTATCCACCTTACGGCTCCGCTTGTGTCTGCTTTGATGGATGTAGCTGATGTCCACCTAGGAAACTATGAGCCTTGAAAGAAAGAAAAAGATAGCTTCAGAAACGGAGGAGGAGTTGCCAGGACACATCAAGCTTTAAAGACGTGAGTAGCAGAAACGCATTAAAGCTCCTTCTTCAGAGCTGTCAGCCCTGCAGCCGTCATCAGAAATGAACTCCATTAAAAAAAGAAACAAACAACCATATTGAGCATTTGTTTGGACATTAAGGTTGTGGATTCCTAATAGGCTCTCGAAAGTCAAATGTTGTGCTATGTGCCGTAAGCCTGCATCTTCCTAGCTTGAAATGAACTGAAGTGATATGTTCAAAAATTATATTTTGCTTCAACTTGTTTGAATTATGTTGTTTTGACCTAAGGGTTTTGTCTATTGCCCATTACCATGTTGACTTCCACGTTACCATACAAAGCCAAAAGGAAACACACTGAGCTGATTAAAACAAGCACATAGTTTTCAGGGGATGACAATACATTTAAGCTGATTTCACTGAATCGGCAATTTCCAGTTGAAATCTGTTCCAGGGCAAACATCTCCAGAAGCACCAACGGGAGCTCATGCGCTGGCCCCCAGCGTGCATCTGAGGTATGTATGCATGCACAGACAGACTCACAGACCAAGGTTTGGTCCCTTTTTTCTCCATAGGATTCCTTTTTTGACTCTCAGAGTTTCGCAGACTGTTGAAAGCCATTCCATTAGGCACTATCTGCCCTATTTACCCATCTCCCAGCTGCCTGCAGAGGAGCTTTCGTCAGTGGGTCTAAGCTCATGAATGCTGACACAGGATTATCTGCCCTATGAAGAATGGTTTAACCAGATTAATCTGTGGGAGATCCCATCAGTCCCTTCCCTGCAGAGCCCTACAAGCAAAGAACTGGCATAATCTCACAGCCTACGGCATGTGACCACCCCTAGGATGACACTGGAGGAAGCTATCCCATTCCCCAGGACACCAAATCCTCTCCAGGGAAGGGCCAGCCTGAAGTGAGGGGCTGCAGTGGGATGGGGCAGAAGGCACCCTGATTTTCCATACCCTGGAGCTGACTGCTCTGCTGCAGCATGGCCATAACTTGTTTTTGGCACCCTACAGGTGATCATTGGAGTTGGTAAGCGCTGGGACCCATGTGCAACATGGGCTGGGACTGCAGGGATGCCCAGCATGGGGTCTGCCCGGGTAGCAGTCCACACTACAACATGAGGAGCCTCAGGGTGCAGCACACAGCAGCACCCCACACTAATAGGGATGTAGAGCAAAGTCTCATAGCCCCCAGCCCCTTAAACCTACCAGGTTCAAGGAGGAGGGAGGAGTAAAGGGAACTACTGAAGGTCCCGCCTCACATGTACCCGACTCCAGCTCACTTCCTTTTATTACAGCAGATAAGAGTGTAAACCAGTTAGTAGGCAAATGCAAACCCAGAAATCACATTCCCTCAGCAACTCGTGCAGCTTCAGAAGAGATAGGAGCAGGAAAGACAAATCAAGTCACATCTTACATAGACTCTTAAACAAGGGGGGAAGGCTAGGCATTAGTATTTCTACTACTGGCTTTTCCCTTTTTTCTTTTTTTTTTTTTTTTTTTCTTCTTTTAACAAAGCCTAGCTTCAAACATCTCAAAATGGGCTGACTTTAAGGTGAACTAGAAATCCTGGCAATGGATGATGACTAATATACTATGAATGACAGAAACTTGGTGGAACGCTAAAAAGCAAATGGGATATTATAATACCTGGCTGCAAGTTATATAGAGAAGTGGGATTAAGCCAAAGGGTTGGAGGAATAATGTATTTTTTTTAAACACCTCTGTAGAGTTAGCTCAGAAACCTTAAAACTCTTAAGGGGGAAAATTCTAAATGCAGAGGATCATATCATCAACCCCGTGCAAATTCACAACCTCGGGAGTTGTAATATATTTATAATCCCATGCTGCACATTTATCAGCGCTTCAAATAAAGACAACTGGGTGTGCAGTTTTGCAAGAAGTAGCGGCACAATTTATTAAAAAGGAAAATGGGGAAATTCACCTGTAAGCTGGCACAAAGAACACAGCAGCTCCTTGGCGCTTTAAGCAATTGCTTCTTGGAACAGCTAATTCTAGCACCCACAAGCAAAAAAGCAGCTATTCTTGACTTCATTTTCTGTAACACACAGGGACTAATTCAGGAAGTGACAATAGCCGAGCCTTTAAGTAATAGGGTTTACAACATAATTAAGTATAACACCCTAGGAAGAGGCAGTGGACAAAGAGATACCCGAGTGACATGAGATTTTAGGAAAGCATTTACAGCATGAGAGGGTCTTTCGGAAGGACATTAGTTCAGAGAAAAGGAAGCAAATGCTGTGCAGATAGTTTGAATAATATATAAGTGATGTGGAAAGGGAGCTCTTGGAGGTGTCACAGAATACACAGAGGGTACAAGTTATTTGGGGTGGGTCAAAACAGCCTCTCAAGACCAGAGATGGCTCTTGTGTACCAGTGTGAGACTTGACCAACTAAGGTAGATGACCAACAATGGTAAGTAACACCACATCAATAAAACAAAGTGGTCTGGTCGGCTCAGGTTGTGAAGGATTCTGCAGAACCCAAGGGGTTCAGAGAAAGATGACAGAGCTGATGGACACCCTGGGAACACTCTGTGAGGAGAGGGAAAAGTGTGGGCCAGCTCCTGAGTACTTTTACTAAGTAAATCCTGCTGCAAGCACCAATTACATTAGCAATCTCTTTGATTCCTCCCAGGGCTGTCACCACAGCATATTATTGTTGGAAGCTTTTGATCTGCTATTACAGAGGTCCTACATCTCCTGTAGAGTGCAGGGAAATATTTCATGAACTCCGATAGATGAGAGTACGTTTCTGGTGGCCCATTCTGGATTTAAAAGCATAGCAGCTCGTGATTGCAGGGTGCTGGATGAGGCAATTCCAGCTGTCTTTCAGTCCCAAGCTCCTCCAAACAAGACAAACAAGAGAAGTGTATCAAATAACACAGAAAGTAACCGAGGAACTTCTGCACTCCCAGCACAGTGACAAGAGGTTGTACAGTGACACTAGAAGATGGCAAACCCAAACCTGGCAGTTAGAAAATGTTTTTTCCTCTCCCCCCTCTCCATTTCAAGATCTGATTCCACAGCAGAACTCACTGCCACAGGACGGTAGCAAGACCAGGATCCCACAACATGCAACACTGGACCAAGCAATCCACAAAGAAATAAAACCATAACCCAGAGTTATCATCACTAGAGAGACTCAAAACCCCAAAACTTACACCGAGCTCTAACCTACATCCCTGGGGTTAATCCAGGTCTGCCTGCAGCGAGGTCTGGGTGCCTGAGAGATGTCCCCTGCTAGCCCATCACCAGCAGCTATGCACTGACCAGCCCCAGACCAGGCATTCCTCTTTTTCCTGATCTGGATAACATTTATAATTAAGGCAGTCACATTTACCACTTGATTTTCTGAAGTACTAAAGCATATGGGGGCCACAGGCAGACACACAATGGGTCCAAAACGAGGGATGGAGCAAGTAATGCAACACCACACTGATCAGGCCAAGCAAACTTTGATTTTTCATGAATTGAAAATGTGATGAGCATTCTTGCAGCAGTACAAGTGCAGCTGCTGTGATTCATGCGCCTTAATATTCCAGAAGATAGAGACACCTTTCAGACAGCTGTCACCTTCCACACCAGTCACTGTCAGAGAGGCAGGACCAGTGATTCAGACTGCAGCCCAGCACTGGAGATGCCCAACATCCTTATTCTTTTCACATCAGCTGCAAGATAGGCAGGTGGAAGAGTGTTTGCTTAGCTCTGAGTCCACAGGAGATGCAGATACAAGATTGTATTGCCCTGGGATGCTGCAGCAACACAAGCCAGTTTCAGGATAAGTAGGTTGCTTTGCCAGCCAAATTCTTTTTGCAGTGCTTTATCTAACTCATCCTGAGTGCCAAGTGCCCAAGCACTCTCTGAGCTCCAAGCTCCTTTTCAGTCATGGCACTTGACCATCTTTCCTTTATGGATTGCCAGCTAATCTGAACAGTGCTCCCAATTCCTAATTAACTTGCTGCTCATTTTCTTATCATTGAAAAAGCATGTGCATGCAGGATTGCAGCTTACACATGTGTGTTATGAGCAGCTGTAGTACAAGTCACTTACATTCAAAGTAAGATCCAACTCAACAATGTTTCTCCACACCTGCTGCTGCCTCTCACTCCTCCCAGGACATTGTTTATTCCTCCATCCCTCCAGGCATTCCTCATCTCTTGCTCCTTTTGCACCAATTCCCATTGCTTTCACCCTCCTCCATGTCCCCTGCCCCACTTCTGCAATATTGAATTTCTTTTCCTCCATTACTCTTCTGCCACCTTGTTCGAAGGCACTGCTGCTTACACTCCCTGCACATTCCCCCCTTTGCCCTGACACGTTCTCGCTTTGCAGCCCTCCCTCCTCTCAGGGAAGCGAAGGAAAAAATGCCACCTCTCACTTGTGTATACAGCATGGACCCAGCCTGTTTTTAGATCAGGCTCTGGCAGAGCCAGAGCACTGAAGCTGCCTGGGATAGCTAATGATCTCATCTTCTGCAAACCATGAGCTTTTCTCTTGGCTCGTTCTCTTTGACCTTAGCATAGCCTTAAATATTGAGCTGCTGCTTCCTCCTGGAATTCAGTGTTGACATCTCTTGCTCCTGCCTGGCTTCTCCTTGTTTGTGAGACAGCAGCTCCGTTTCTGTAGCACTGTTTCCAAGCATGCTTTTGCCTGCCATGGCCTTCTGATCACCTTTTCTGAAATGAAACAGTAAGTGGTCCCTACTGGACTCAGCAATATCTGGAAACTGCTGCCATCACTCATGGGGGTACCCCAGCCTTTATCACTCCTGATGATGGTACCAGTTAAGCCCAAGACACTCATTTAAGACTTGTCAGTTTGGGCTACAGCCAGGGAGGCAACAACAGGGCTTCCAGTCTGTTTGTCTGATAATTGCTATATTCCTTCTAAATATTGTCCTTGCAATGATGTTTCTTTCCCTAGAAACATGCGAGTCAGCAGCAGAGGCACACACAGCAGTCAGACATTTTCTCTGGGCTCCTACTAGAAGGATCCTAGCAACACAATTTCTGGTGCATTTGAGCTAGGTTGCAAGTGTCACAGGCCATGGGTCATTCATCAGCTTAACAACTTCACAGGCACAAAGCTCTTTTGAATATTCAAAATATTTCATCCTTTTTCTCCTTCATAAGCCTCCTGTATTTCTACTCTCTTAAAGCAAGCCCTCTCCTTCCCCAAGACAGAAATTTTTGCTATTATTGTAAATTCCTTGCAGGCTCTCCCTCAGCTTGTTGTTAAGTCAAACAACCCATGGTTGCCACTTTTAACCTTTCCTGCTTAAAAAAATATATCAAGAAATATCTATTTCCTTTCACTGTTTTTCTCTCTTCCTTCTTTTCCAGAATCCCCTAAGAGCACTCATTGTAAAGAACCCAATCCCATAGGAAAAAGGAGCAGTACATCTCAAGTCTACAGCATGACATTTCATTCTACACATTGACAACAAGCTCCTTAAAGCAGGGACCATCTTCTCTTCCTATGTTTATACAGGGCCTAACACAACCACTTCCTGATCCTCCTACATAGTAGTGAGAGCAAGGTGCTCTGAACTGCAAAATTAACGAAGCTTCAAAGATTTGTCTTACTCCTCAAAAAAAAAACAAAACAACAAACAACAACTTTTCAAGAACCGATCTCTGCCCTAGTGCTTCTGAGGATCCCCCTTCCCATTTCAGAAAGAGATGCAAGTGATGAGGTGCAAACAAGAAGCATCATTAGTTCTGCTCATAAAACTACTCCTCATCCTCTTCAGGTCCACCCATCTTCCTTTCACCTGACAACATAACCACAGGTCAACCTTCTCCACAAATCCACACGCTTCATTGCCCTACATTTTACCTCCTCCCTACCCTACAGTCCCAGCCTCTTCAACACTTTACTCCCTGCTGGGTGCAAGCCCATTCCTCGCTGGCTCACCCAGCACCATGTCCCAGCAGCTCAGTGAGCAGCAGCCCACTCCCTGGCCACTCTGGCCAGGTGGTCCCTGCCTTTCAGTGGCTGGCAGACCATCAAAAAAGAGGGGGACTCTTCTTCACCCATTGTTCTTTTAATGAGGACACCAGCAGGACTGCTTTCCTCCTTCCACCCACAATGGATTGTGAGGTTGGAATTGGCCAAGATGTTCTTACAGGGGGAATTGACCACCTCCACTTATTTCCTTAGGAAAGGTAACTAAAAATAACAATACCATAACACTGACAACACAGCCCAAGACTGCACTGAACTTCTCTGGTAGTGATTTGTAGGTAACTTAACTTTATTACCTGTAGGACTCTGTAAACGTGTGCCACACATCTCAACTGCCTTCAGACGTACAGATGGGAAATGTCATTTAGCAGAAGAGCCTTATTAATCATTGGTATAATTTCCCTGTCTCCCTTCCACTGTAACCTTCAACCGTGCTTTCATTTCCTCTTAGCCTGACCCATTTCCCTACTTTGCCTCAAGTCCCACTTCACTCTAACGTGCCCCCAGTATCACTTACTGCTCACTGCACAAGGAAAACCTATCGTCTTTCTTGCACTTCAATAGCTTTATTAATCTCCAGATGATTTAAAAAGAAACTAGTTTAGTATTTCCCCTTTTTAGACTTTCTGCTCCAGCCTCTTTCTCATCTTTTCTGCACTAAAAGTGAAGCGATACTGCTGAAGATTGAAGGGCCAGGAGAAGAGGCTCAGGAACAAACCAACAAAAGCAAGAAAAAGCCACAACTTCCAAATATCGCACAAATGATCTCCATATGACTTGTAAGACGAGGTAGCTCCATCACTTAGAAAATCAGTCCAAACAACACCCAAACTGGGGAACTTACAGATAGCAAAGGCCACACCATACATTTGGCCCCTGAAATACTTTCCAGTCCAGAGAACTCTAGACAAGAGAGTTTTCAATTTAGGCTCAGATGTGATGAAATGACTTTTAAAAGCAAAGTACTGTAACATCTGAAAGAACACGTTGTGACAAAGTATAGCACTCTAGGCTTTTTTTTTTTTTTGTATATACATAAACACCAAGAAAATCACGTCTTACAAAATCCTCAGAATATTTTTAAACATGACAAGCTAGTGAATGAATGAAATTGGTCAATGTATAAATCACAGTAGAATTAAAATCCTTACTATGGCAGTGAATTAATTTTGTGATTGATAGAGATTCATTTCTATGCTGCCACATGTTACTTAAACACACTGATTATCTGGAAATGAGAACATCCCATGAGTGACAAAATTGCAGAAAACACCAAGTTGTTTTGAGGTAGCCAAGACCAGAACAAGCAGGGAGGAATTTGAGTGAGACCTAAGCAAAGAGACAACGTGATAATAAGTTACATTCAATGCTGGTAAATGCAAATAATACCTCTAAAGAGCAGAAAACTGCACATTATTCACACATCTTTCAGATTTATGAAATAACTGTCTTAGCCAAAGAAAGGAATTGAGATGGCAATAGGAACAGCTGAATGCTGAGCTCAGCTTGCTGTGCAGCTGTGGCAGAAAACCCAACCACGATGTCAGAACATAGGAGGAACAGGATAAAGTGACACAAAGACAGTGCTGAGCCCTCTGTAATTCAGGGACAGGACTGCATCCAGAATGTTATGTGCAGCATTGGCCACCATCTCAAAAAGGAAAAAAAGAGAGAGGGTGGGTAAAACACAGCCATGAGCACAATCACACTGCACAATTTAGGAGGAGATACGTTGACAGCTCTTGTAGGTGCCATACCAATCTGGCCTAAGTCCATTCCCCACGTCTCTACCTTCACCGCGTTTCAGGAAAAACAGCCATCTGTACTGCCCCACACATCACTCCCCGCCAAGGTGTTCCAGGACTAGCCTGCAGGAATCAGCCTTGCATTGAATTTAACTCCTATGAATATTATAACTCAGAGCTGGGAACATCTCTCTTGTTTTTCCAGTGTTTGATTTCCCCCTCCCCTCCACTGTTGTTATTACTGAATTCCCCACTTCTGTTATGTAAAGTAATTTGTGCTATTGTGTTCGGAGAATACAGCTAGTGCAGCAGATAGCACACAAAATAAGATGATATTGCATCACTTATCTGAAAATCCTTGCTTACAGAGGAGAAAAGAGGAAAGTGGGCATCTACAGGAACTGCAGGTGGAGTGGGGGGGAACCTGAAGACATCTGGACCAGAGCAACAGGGTGGGCACTGTAAATGTCACTTGAACAAATAACCTGGGGGGGACACTGGGTAGATGGTGCACTTATATCACAGGTCCTTGGTCACTGCCATCCCCAGGCAGTGCTCACCAAGGAGTGGAGCAGACACTTGCGGCAAAAAAGGGTCCCCATCACTCCTTCCCCATGCCTTTGGAAGAGCCTGCAGCAACACAGGCTTTTGCTCTGTGTATCCAAGAGAAGCTGTGGCAGAGATAAAACTGTCCTCCATTTGGACAAAGGAAAGAATTTTGGAGCAGACAGGTTTACTTTGGCTAATTAAAAGCACGATGCACCAAGGAAAGCAGAGCTTTAATCACTGGAAATAGCTGGAATTAAAACTAATCACGAGCATTTAGCACACCACAGATAAAGATGTTTGAAAGTCTTTCTGCCAGGGGCCTGTGGGCTGCCTTTACATAGCTGCAAGAAAAAAGGTACACAGACTGATCCAGCATCACATAAGCCTGTTTACCTGTACACTCTGCCACCCTCCTCAGGGGTTTCAGAGCCCTACCAGAAGAAGACAGAATGAGGGCTCTGTTCCTCAAGCAAAGTCCAGCTCCCACAAAAAGTCACCTCGTTCCTGGCTCAAAAGAGCCCCTCCAGAACATACATCAACAGTGTAAGAAGCAGGAGACCCACAATGGCAGAGAGCACCCTCAACACCCATCTTCCCTTCCTCCCACTCCTGCTGTAGCTCATCACTGCCTATGGTTGCAACTCTGCCTCCAAGATCTCCTTATAGTTCCACCCAACGCTGGTGCTCCCTGGTCTGGAAGGCAACAGCAGTCCACCACCTGCTGAGCCAACCTTAAAAGTCACCATAAAACATCACTGACCCTGAAGTACCTGGTGGGTGCAACATGGGAATGGACAAACCCCAAGATCCTAACCCAAGCAACCACAGCAGCAAGCTGCTATGCAGCCAAGATCCATCACTTACGTTGCTGAGGATGGACAGTTCATCCCCGCTACCTCTTACTATGGCCTGAAGCCCAACTCACACAGCAACTCTCCTGTCAACCAAGCCCTGCTCTAATTTCCAAAACAGGAAATCACTTGAAGCACAAGCACACTCACACTGTTCATTGGCCTCCCTAATTTATCAGAGGAGCCATTCCTCTTAATGTGGTAAGAGATGAAGTCCCTGAGTCCTGGCTCCACTGGAGATTCCCCCAGCAACAAACGCAGGCAGAGCAGCTTCAGCAAGTCCAGCCCCCAAGCTTTCAGTCAAGGGTTTTATCCATTTCAGGTCATATCAGAATAATACACCCTTTTCCAGCTTCCTAGGAATTTTCTGCATCTCCATTTTCTAGTATCCTCCTACAGACCCTAATCATGAATGATTTATAATAAAATTCAGAAGAAAGGGTACTCAGCTTGCAATTCTAAATGGCTTCTGCTTACAATATGCCTGTAATTCCTCTTGCTGAGCTTCCACTATATTTTTCAATACTCAAACTGATTAGGAAATGCCCTGTAATTTACTAATATCATACTTTAGCTACTTGCAGACAAAGATGCAGAAGTGAATAATTCTAGCCCATAATATTTTCAACTTGCATGGCTGTACAAAACCAGCACTACATTTAAAACAGCTTTTTGAACGGCTGCTGCAGGTTATATTTCCATGAACCCATAGCTCACCAGTCATGCCATGCCACACAGGTGAGGGCAGCCTCTTGCATGGAGACAAGCTTCCTTTTGTGAATGGAAGAGGTCCATCACACTACACAAATTCAGAATTTAAAGTCCACTGAGTCTGGATAAAGAGACCGCTTCAACAGCGCTTTCACAGGCATGTTTTCTGCCCTTGACCACGCTCAGAGAGGCCCATGACTGCTGGAGGACTGCAGTCATTTAATGTGACCTCCCATGTGGCAGACAGGCATGACACTTACTTCATACAGCATCATTTTAGTGGTGCCTGGTGGCACAAGTTCAGCCATGAGTAGAAACTCCAAGTGCTGTGTTTCCAATGCATCTAAGTTAATGCTACTGAATGATAGATATCAAAGTTTCATTATTTCCAACTGAATGGAGTATGAAAGGTTATTTTTGTTCCTTTTCCCTAGAAGAGGCAAGCTTGCCTTGTCCAAGTTGCAAATCCTTTTCAGTATCTTCCACTACTAAGTCCTCCTCCTTCACTGGCAAGGTCAGCAGCTCCACCTCACTTTCAGTGAAGTACCACCTCTCCCACGTGCCAAATTTCTGGGAGAGGTGCTGAGCCATGTCCCCTCTGCTCAGGATTAAAGATGGGGAAGAGCCAACAGTCAGCTGGGAGATCCCCAGTCAGACGCCACAACTGGACAGCTCAGCATGCTTTAAATAAAAGGAATGTTCAGGTGTCCACACTCTGCCCCAGCAGAATGAGCAGCTGGCAGCACATGGGATTGTATTAACAGGACTGTAGCCAGTAGGTTATATAATTATTTCCCTTCATACAGTACTTTCTAGAGTATATATGGATGCTTGGTTCACTTTCGGACCTACCAACACAAGGAAGATGGTCAACTGGAGCAAGTTCAGTGGCTGGCCACTAAGATGCTTAGGTGCTGGAGCAGTTACTCTGTAAGGAGAAGCAGAAGGACTGGGGATTATTCAGCTTGGAGAGGAGATTTGAGGGATCTAACAGCCCCTCAGTACACGCAGGATGGATCCAGGCTCTTTACTGCAGTACGTGGTGTGACACATTCATTAAAGGAATGAGGGGAAGAAAAAAATTTCCCCTTTGTAGATATGGCAGATGTTGCTGAGAGAGCTGGTGCAGTGTCCATCCTTGGAGGTTTTCAAAACCCAGCCAACCAAAGCTCTGATCAACCTGGCCTGAGTTCAGTGCTGATCTTGCTTTGAGCAGGAAGGTGGAGTAGAGGCTGCTTGCAGTCTGCAGGATTTGACATTTTTCTCCCTTCAAAACTACCTATTTCTTCATCTTCCAGACCCATCTCAGAATTCAGCTACAATGTGTGTCTCAGTAACTCAATAAAATGGGATGCCTTTGAAAAATGAAACCCATTCCTTAATCACAGAAAGAAAAACAAAACCAATACAGAAATAAGAGGGAATCTTCCCTCCACTCTTCCTCCACATGGGGGATGTCCTCTCCCCACATCCTTTTCTGAGGATGGATGCTCCATCTGCTCTTTCAGCCTTGTTTATGAGGTTACAGCTCCACTGCTACCCTTGCTCGAGGATTTTACAGCCTTGTTCGCTTGCCAGGCAAAGAAAAAAGTTTCTCTTCTGTAACATGAAGAGATGTCACTTTTGTATTCCTGTCGTTTTTCCCCCAGATGCACATCACTCTCAGTCTCCAAGGGAATGTGCATATTCACACAAAGTTGGAAATGAATATGCCTGGATCATCCCCCAGACCGGGCATGCATACACAGCCTTGTGCTAACACACCCACCCACTCAAAGATTAACTAAATTTTGACCTGATTGCATCCAATTAACCTGAATTTCTCACTTTTCTGCAAAGCAGTTTCCTTCACAAGCCCATTGGCCTTTACCTTGTGGCTATATTATAAGTATTATGCCCTAGAAAAACTCAAAGGGAGAGGTAAGCAAGGAGTGTGGAAGAAAAAGCAGTGTAAGATGCCGGTTTGGGGAAAACAGAAGGGAACAGGAAATTATCAGGAGTATAATTTTCTTACTCAATATATATTTGCTGAAACAACCTATATGTTTGTTTCGTGGCTCTGGGGACAGGTTTCAGCCATGGGACAACTCCTTCACCTTTTGATATATCAGGAAAGCACCTTCTGTTCTGCAGGTGGCTGCTGAAGCGCCGCACTTGGGCACGTGCTCAAGGTTAGCCACATGCTGGGAAGGCCCCATGGTGCCATACACACAGAGCAAAAATAAACTGAATGTTAATAGGAGGAAGAGAAGATGTGGAAAATAAAGAAGCAGGGAGTAAAATCAGGAAGAAAAGATATCAAAGCTAAGTAAGACAGCAGGAAAAAAGTATGTGTAAGGCTGGGGAAAGGCGCAGGGCGAGCAGTGGATAGGAGAAAAGTTGCATTAAAATATATTTAGAGGAAAAATGTTTTGAGAGGAAAAGCCTCCTGTCCAGGAGAGACAACATTGAGCTAATTGGAAGAGAGAAAGCTACAGCAAAATAGAGAGCAAGCTCCCACAGCCCACCGCTCCCCAGGCAGGGCCACTGGCCCCCTCCACTGCAGGTGTAACCGTGGGGCCGGATCCAGCCTCAGCTCAGGACACGATGCCCCAGTACAGCCAGTAAGTAGCCATGGAGACATCACAAAGAATGGGGGCAGGTGGAGATGGAAAAGGAGAAAACCAAAAAAAATGAGGGATGAAATGAGACCAAGCCCATTTGTCAAACGAAGCAGGAGAAAGAAATAGGGACTTATTTTTGGATAAGTGCTTCTAAAGCAAGCAACCCTGCCCCCTCCTGCTTGTTCCCGTACCCCACCACCCTCCCTCGGTTCACTGCTCTATTTTGGGTTTAATTATACACCGTGCACAGGGTCCGCAACACACCACGATCTTCCCTGGTGCAGCACTCCCCTATTTTGCCTCTTTCCCCCTTTTCATTTTGTGCACAGACTTGCTAAAACAAGAAAGAAAGAAGAAAGTCATTCTGTTGTTTCTCAGAGGAACAGGAACACCGTTTGTTTTCTCTCCCCTTCAATCACACTCATTCTCCATGCCCCAGTGCTGAGGCAGCTCTGTCAACTGTGAGCAAAGGTATCATGTGGCCATTTTTTCCATCCCTTCAAAAAAATAAAAAGAGAGAGCCTGAAAAGGGGAAAATGCAAACAGATAAGAAGTAGAACAAAGGGGGCAGAGAGAAGGAGGAAGACAGAAGTTGTTGTTTTTTTTTGTTATTGTTGATCTTTTGAGGTGTAAGAAAGCAGGTGACCTTACCCAAACACATAATATAATTCCTACTGTCCCCTCTGGGGTGGTCAACCTTCCCTGCAGCCCTTCTGCTGCCACCCCATTCTCAGGGGAGCCCCTGCAAGAGGCAAAGGCTCCAATTTGGGGACACCCCAAACTGAGGAAGGGACAGATTACATGCAGGCCAAAGCAAAATGACTCCTGTCCTGGCTCTTCCTAGGCCAGAGGTGAAGAGTGTCAGGAGCCCCCTGCAAAGTTAAAAAGAAGTTGTCATTGCAAAAAGCTGTGCTGAGTGTGCCCGGGGCGGAGTTGCTGTTTCTGGACACCTTCTTTCCCAATGTCAGGACTTTCTGCCCAACCAGACTGCTCTGAAGTGTTCCTCTGCTGCCTGAGAGCATACAATCAATACTGTTAATTGTTTGCATGATTGCAGCACTCATGCTCTGGTCAGGACCCACATGCCACAAGACAACATAATGATTTCTTCCATCCACCACAGAGCTGCAGCTGCAATGGCATTTGAGGTATCAGTACTAAATTATGGTGGAAGGGGTGTCCAATCCCTGCAGTATCTACAGATACATAATACAATTAATTCTTGCAGCAGGCTCCCAGCATAGCAGGTGTATGTGAAGGGGAGGATGACAGAAAGCAAGGCACAGAGCGCAGATGGATGCAGAGGCAGCGAGCACCTTCCATGCAGAGAGTTGCTGGTGAGGGACCTTCCTCGCTTATTCTTCTCCAATGGAAAGATGAATCAGGAGATGCATTTGACAGGCTTAAAGCTCAAATGTGTCAATCTGAGGAAAAATGGTTCTTTAACAAAAAGATTAAGCTCATACACGGAATACAAAAGGAGTGAGCAAGTCACAGTCTCAAGTGGGAAACTGATTTAACCTTAAACTAATCCAGAGATTTTTTTTCAAATTCTGTGGACTGCAAATTTAGTCCTGAGACAGCAAAAACAGATATTCCAGGTGACATCACTCACACCCCAAAAAGGACAAAGGAATGCATAGAGCTGAAAATCACACAAAACTAATGCAAGAGTTGGAAGAACCAGCTCTTCGGGCCAGAAATGTGAAGGGCTGATCCCATACCTCAGAACAGGGTCCTCTGGTGTCTCAATTGCAGCTGTACCAGGCCTTGCACAACCAGTAAAAGAGCCAGAGCAGCCTCAGTATTTGATCAATTATGCCATCAATGCTTAGATGCAAGAAATGCCTTTTCTTTTTTTTTTTTTTTTTTTTGGAAGCTTATCGTAGCTATAGCCAGAGCCTCATACAGGCTTGGGGAACACCGGGGCATCGATCCGTGTCTTTTGGTAACTGTGGTGACCACAGTATGAGCTGCATCAGGTTGGCAACTACAGCTGAACAATAGAGAAAGAGCTCTATCTTTTTATGCCAGGCGGTGTTAATCCTAGAAAATAAATAGCATAGCTAAGGGAAATGCAGAGAAATCTAAGGCAAAGCTCGCTGCTCATTCAGAACTCGAAGTACAAGGGCAAATTGCTTTTACCATCCTGATCAAAAAAAAAAAAAAACAAAAAAACAACACAGCGGTAGCACTTAGTGACAACTTTCCAAACAGTGCATGCAAATGAACGTATGGCAGCTAAAAGCCTGCCTCGCTGCAATGCCAGGCACGGGGAGATTGGCAGTAAATGTCTCCTGCGACAGCATGGCTGTCTCTACGGCCCTGCAGAGGAGCACAGGGCTCCTCCACAGAGCTGCCCTCCCCTCGTGAGCTGCATTAGGATGGAGGGTAATCACTGCTGAGTCACTGCCTTGGGATGGGAAAGCAATCTCCAAGCAGGAGGAAGAGGAGGTGGAAGTAACCTCCAGGCTGGAGGTTGGCTCTTGGATGCTTTTCAGAGACAGAGCACCATGGGAATAAAATTAAAGAGAAGAAAATAATACTTGAGGCAACAGCCTCATCTCCATAGTGGCCAAATATTCATCTTCCAAGCCGTGTGGGCTGCCAAGGGGCAGGGATTCCTTTTTGTTAGCAGGAGCTGACGTTAGTGCAGATAAACAGCAGGCTCATGGACCTGCTGACCTGTCCAGGTCAATGCACAGAGGACACAGGCAGGGGCTCTGCAGAAACTCTCCTGCACGTGTCCTAAGGAGGAACAACCCCATGTAATCCCTGATGTCAGATAAAGGACAGGTGTGCACAGTAATTTCTGGTGCAGGGGTCTTCAGATGATCTTCTAAGTCTGTGGACTCTTTGCAAGGGCTTTACTTGGAGATCTCTGTTCCCCTGCCAGAAAAGACAGAAGTAGGACCAAGGTGTTCAAGAGATGGGTAGTTTAGAAACCTATACTCTTCCCTTAGAGAAACTCAAAAAATCAATTTTTCCTAATATGAAAAACAAACAAACAAAAAAAAAACATAATATAGAAAGTCTGGGGAGTTGTAAAATGTTAAGCTTCCTAAAAAGTCAGTCTGTGATGGTTATTGCAAGGCAGTCTTAAATACGGCTATCCAGCAATTCATGGGATTTACATAAAGCCATGAAATGTGAACATTGCCCAAGAGAACCCACTGCTGAAGAAAAAGCCAAGGTCCCAAAAGAGACAGGAGATTATAGATGTATATACCTACAAGCATTCTGGAAAAAAAATAATAAATAAAACAGGGGTTAAGCTTATGCTAGTGGCCGTGCACGCATTCTTCAGATATCATCTAAGAGCTCTCTACCTGGTTTTAAACCTTCTCTTCAGGTCTCGCAGAGTAACTGCTTAGATCATTTCAGAATTACAAAATAGTACGTTTTAATTATTTAATAATACATTTCTAATTAGGCTAATCCATTAAAGGAACAATTAGAGAACAAGGTCTGATTTTCCCCTGTGTAATTCCACTTTATTCAAGGCAGAACCTTGCAAAAGTGTCGTAAGTGGTGAAGAACACCCTACAGACAAGCTCTGCTGGGAATATACATGTATTAACTAGTAAATGTATTAAAACCATAATTATAGTAGAGAAAAGCATCTGTATTCCACTATCAAAAGAGTCCTGAGATAAAGCAGCTTTCAGCAAATCACCCAGCAACACAGCCCAGAACTGGCCAGTGTGACACACAGGTTTCCCAAGACAAGTTTCCTGCTAATTTCTGCGATCACTCAAACCTACTTTTTGAGATAAGTGTCCCAGACTTTAAAGTATTCTGCCACAGTAAGAAATCTCACTGGCTTTGGCTTATCAGACTTCACTTATCCGTTTATCTTCAAGCTACAGAATGGCAAAAATTCTCTGGTCCCAAGAGGTGTCAGACCTCCACTGGATTAGGAGGGCATTTTTTTATTTTTTATTTTTTTTAAAGAAAATAAAAATGAAACAACATTCACATATCTCCTCAAATGCACAGGAACTCACATGCTTGTGTGCTTTTGTGCTGTAATATTCCCATACAGGCATTTAAGTCTTACATGGTGTTCTGCTCAGATAACCCACACATAAAAACCATAAGCTGTGGGCTGATCGTGACTCCGTTCATTCAGCAAAATCAAAGTGAAGAAAAGCAATTTCTGCCTGTAATTTTGTGTACAGCATATGTATATGTACATGAAAACCATTACATGGCCTGATGTGCACGCTAAGCTGATATGATTAGGCACGTATTTATGTGCAAAGCTTTAAAACATACATTTTGCAAAGATCCATCAGAAGCTTGGCACAGAAATCAACATGGACATTTGTCAGTGCTCTTCCTTGTGGGTGCAAAAAGAGTTTGTGTCTGCACAGAAATCATAACCCATCTTCATTTCAGGAGCCCAGCTACGGATGGCCTCACACGCACAAAAGCTCTGAACAAAATCCAGGCAGATCCCACATT
The DNA here is from genome assembly GCF_964035555.1 of Netta rufina. Lineage (NCBI taxonomy): Eukaryota > Metazoa > Chordata > Aves > Anseriformes > Anatidae > Netta > Netta rufina. Next base: position 153,270,116 of record NC_140123.1, on the reverse strand, counting down.
CCTTCCCCCTTGTCCACCCAGGGCCCAACAGCCACGCTCTGGGTCATCCCCTTTTAGTGGGGATTTGACTTGCATTGGATGAAGGTGGCTTAACAGGAAAAACAAATGAACAAAATAAAACCTCTGGAGGAAATAACCACGCCACAGCATAAAGGGGATCAACGAGGATTTGTGAGTGTGATAAAGCTTGGACTAAAAACATTGCAAATCTACCACTAGGCAGTAAAAACCACTTCAGGAAAGTGCTGGAACATGGCTTGCCTCCAGCAACTGATTTGAGAGGTGTCAAAAGGTACTGGAGCAGTTAAACACACCGACCAATAGGCCAGCTTTATACTGTAATTTTTAAATAAGTCAGCTGTACTTCCAGAAATTTTTTCCCAAAAAAAACATGCAGAAAGTGTTTTGCCCCCTGAAGAGCAGCAGCCAGTTGCATTTGGATTGCAGCCTCTACAAAGAGCTAAAAGAAACCACATCCAGGTGTTTCATTACCTTGTTATCAAACACGGTATTATATAAGAGAGAAAGATTTAAGTGGTTGAAAACCTTTTGAAAGGTGTGTGCCCTTTAGCTTGTTTTATTTTATGCCTACCTTTTAATACAGAATAATAAATTCCATGATATAAAATTACAAGCTCATAAATATCAAACAGATTGCTGCAGGCTCCTCTTAAGAGCATGCTTTGGAGCGGCACCTAGACTACAATATACAATGCTAAAGGTGAAAAGATAATGGAGCTTGTTTCACCCACAGTTCCATAAATCCTCTTTGCACTTCTGAAAACGACTGTGGCGTGGTGCAAGGGGGTAGCAAAAAAAAAAAAAATGCCCTTTATTTCCAGGTGGAATAGAAACCAAGAAAAGAGCTAAGCATGCCAATAAACACACCAGCATTGCTTCAGTGACATTCCTACATCACACACAACCAAGTTCTCCTGTGGGCAGAGGGCCAGCACAGAGGTCAGATGGGACAGTCGCTCCCTGCTTTCACAGATGTACTTTCAGATCTTGGACAACGGTGTAATATTGGGCCTTTTTGGTACAGCAATGCTATACAAGCTGTAGTTGGTGGCTCTTGGGACTATGTTCTGAAGGGTCTGCAAAAACGTGGCTAATAAAAGCAAATCTATTAATGATAGTCTTACCCTACCTTGGCTAGCGCTTGGGTATCTTTCCACAGCTTCAGAAGGACCAAAGCCTACTCTGGCCTTGTCCATGCTCAACCCCAAGAAGTTTCACACAAAAGAGGTATCTCCATGTTATCCAGCAAGCAATGCTCACACTGCACTGGTGCTCGGACCCCTAGCACCACACCAACACAGCTCTCAGCCCAGTAACACACACTGTGCCCTCAGCATGACTTATTGCTTCACATCATGCCATCGACTTGGATTTCACCCACACCAGGGCCAGTTCAGAGCACAAGCAGGCAGAACTCCTGCCTGCCTCCAAACGATGTGCAGACACAGCCTCAGCGAAGCAGCTGTCTCTCCCCACATCCAAAGGCGCAGCACTTCAAGTTGAATGACAAAGAGACGCCTAATTTTGCATAAGCTGCAATTAGCAGTTTCACAGTGATGGCTTGCAGCAGAAGCAAATTGGAATGGCATTGGCCACTGAGGGAAGAAATCTGAGGGGAATGTTCTGCTAAATGGAGCAAGACAGATTGCTCCAGCAACACCTAGGAAAAAACACTAGCTCAAATGTATAGCAGTCAGTCTTGTCTTGGAAAATGCAGGTAACAAAGAGACTCGATTCTGCAATGGGGAGAACAGCTCCAACAGCAGACTTGATTGTTTGCTGCAAATAGAGACACAGGAATCCAATTCTCAGCTAGGAAATCTGAGAATTTCTCTAGAACACGCTAATTTCGTCCTTTTACCTCCTCATCAAGATGCACACAGAGAAGCAGGCATCCCATTGTACAGCAAATACATATGTCTCAAATGAAGCTAAAATTGACAATAAAGAGCTACATCTATCTCTGCTGGATCTTTGGAACACACCAATGGAAGGATTAGCTTTTCTATCACGGATGCCAACAAGTGGATAAACAAGGACTTTTTTCCCCTGCAATACATCAGTTACCCAAATCCAAGCAAACACCAGAGTTGCAAATACAGCTGGGAGAGAGGCAAAATAAACCAAAATTTTACTATGACATATAAAACCATCATTTAGATAACCAGCCAGTATGGCTGAGATCAAACAATGCCAGCTGGAAGTCAAAAAGCAAAGCTGCTAGCCATGCAACAGCAATGCAATTACGCACTGCAAAGTGCAGCAGGTCAGAAAATGTTTCTTCACCTCCCCAGAGAGAAATCTGTAGTCTTTGGCATGAAATCAAAATATTTATTACAGGAAAAAAAAAATAAAGATGAGCTGTTTGGATTCTGAAATGCTGCTCCACAGAGTTCTTAGTCACTTAGCATTCAAACTTCTCTTTCTGCTTTGGGATTCCTGTTGACACCCCTTCTGTAAGACAGGACAACTATTTTGGCAACCAGAATGAGCAAACCCTGACAGCCAGACAGCTATAACACAGTATAAGCAACAGTGTCCCACTGATGTCATACACTACAGCTGACCTGCCATGTTATAATGAGCCAGAACATGCAGACCTCGAATGTTCAGGGTTTAAAGCAAGCACTGCAGGCCCTGTGGCGTTTTCCACTTGTTGTCTCCAAATCACCATTTTCTGTCAAAGTGAGGTATTTTCTATGACAAAGCTTCCAGGAAATACAAAAAAAAAACTTCCTATTGAAAAATGCTTGCGATGAGAGGCTCTCAGGAGGAGACCCAAATTCAAAAGGTATGGAAGAATAAATACCTAATTTATCTGAAATACCTGAGACAAAGACAGAAGTTCAAACAGCAAGATGGACCAAAACAGGGTTACCTTAGCACCAGCAGGGCCCATATGCCCCTGCCCGCAAAACTGAGAAGAGTTTAAAACAGGTGGTTAGCTTGGAAATGAATAATTTGTGGGTGCACCCAGCAGGTGCCAGGGTGAGGTCCCACTAACCAGCTGTCTCTGAGGAGGCTGCAGCTCCCAGACCTGCCAAAATTCAGCAGTTTCCCATATGGGAACTCTCCTGTGCCAGCACATATGACTTAGGTCACCCAGCACACCCTATTCTCTCCCAAAACCGTGGCGCATCACTTGGTAACCCATTTCTTTAGGGGCCCCCAGGGGTGTTCTTCCAGCAGCTGTTGCTGTCACCGTGGGGTCAGAAGAGTGCTGAGCATGGAAAACATCTGTCCCTCCCAAGGCTCCAAACTCCAGGCTAGCAGTGCAGAGAACAATTCATTCTGATAACACAGGAGCCAGCATCTAAGCAAAAGGAGAGGGAAAGGATTACGCTGAAGGTCTGATTACACTGGGAAAAGAGCAGCAGGGAAATACATATGGGAGCTGAAGAAGAGAGACTGAGACCTCCTTCCATCTGGATAAGGGATGGTATTGCAGGGAGCAGACAGGACAGGCAAGAAGATAGGACTGGAATGAGAATTAAGGATAAGTGAAGGACAGAGCAGGACAAACTGAAGGAGAAATCAATCTCTAAGACCTGTGCTCCCTCCAACATGCCGCTGGGTACAGCTGGCAATAACTTTCTCTGCTTCTCCAATACTCTTCTAAAAAGCCCTAACAGACAAAAAGCACACCTTTACTTGGCTAAACAGTAAAGCAGAAAAGTTGCAGGAAAGGTGGAAATTCAGCATTTTTATTAAATGGCTCAAGTCTGCTGAGGCCACCTAGAAGTTTTAGCTGAGGACAAACCGTGTGCATTCTGAGATAGTGGTTATGGATTGGCTTGTAGTTTTCTTCAGCAGATGTTTAAAAAACACAAAACAACCAGAATTATAGTCACATACATTCTAATATTTATCCTGTTATTAGAGTTGAATGTCCAAGACACAAGTAGGGAAACAGTAGTATTAAAAGTAATCTGTGTAGCCCCAATTTGTAGTCTGTGTATATAAAAGTAATTGCTGGTGGTGCCAGCTCAGCTCCTTTGTCATCTTACCCTTGTTTCACATGAAGGACAGGAGCAGGCAAAAACAAACTAGGACTACTCAGCTAAAGGACATCAGCAGGACCCCTGCTTTTATTGCAGAACACAGAGTGACCACGCACACATCACTGAACTGCAGGAAGGATAAGCACACTGCAGCTGAAAGCTGCAAGACAGAGTTCAGATCTCCAGATCCTGCCTTCCTCCGCGAAAAAGGTCACTTTTAGCAGGTAGTCACCAAATGTTAGTTTTTATCATGTACTACAGACCAGAAGTCCCAAGTCTAGTTTAAGGGAGGACTGACAGCTCACTTCTGCACCTGAGGTCTCCACACTTAGAAAATAGGAAGTGTTACATAAATGCTCTGAAAAAAACTGGTCCCAGGTATCTGTAATTAGGATTTCAAAATTAGCGGATGCTTCTGATTTCAATCTGTGCACACTGCCATCCCCTCTGTATAAGCAGGGAACCAAGAGCAGCCCTTTCCTCCCAGGGGTGTTGTAAAGATAAATTAATGTTTGTGAAGCACTTGGGTTCTATAATGATGAGTGCTCAGATACTACTGTGATAAAAAAAAGACCACGAGGAAATCAATAATCCTGTCTTCAGAGCAGGGCTTAAACAGTGTGTTGTCAATAAGGCCTAGAGCCACGCATTGAACAAACACAGGAAAACAAAGTGTAATCTGGCTGCTCATTAAGTGAGCACCATCCTTCGAGCACCTGACAGAGGCAGGGGACTGACGGGAAAATATATATGGGCTGTGAGCAGATCATGAAAGGCACTGGCCATCTTAATTCTGCACCTTGAGTGCTGGAGCACTTGGCTTTGCAACAGTTCCTTGCTTTTTCATCCTCCCCTTTTTTTCCCAGCTTCTTCAGTTGCTCAAGTGTGTCTTAATTAGCCATCACAACAGGTGGCAGAGCATGATCTTTATTTGCAGATGAGCAAGAACAAAAGAACTCACTGACATGTGTAAGGTTAACCTTAGCATAGAGAGTAAATATGGATGATTCTGGCCCTAAACCTTTGCTGCAGGACAGTTCATTCACCACCCTTGTGCACAGGAAAGCTTTAAACATGACATTTTTTGCATTCTGACTTAGGCAAAAACATGCTGAGGCATTAGTACTGACACATTCTAGCAATACTCATAAAAGAATGAACAGCTAAGGCCTGAAATTTATTTTCTTGCTGGAGAAAGCCACCCTCACATCATTTTCAAGTGTCATTTCCACTTGGATCAAGTCCCTGGGTCCAGTGCCCGATTTCAGGGGACCCAGAATTGAGCTCTGTGACTCTTGCCTGAGCTAAGTGAGCAAACCTGGAAAGCCTTGTTCCCCAGGAAGGGGAGGCCACATCCCAGTGAGCTGCCACTGCTTCAGCTGAAAGACCTATTTTTAAATCAGGAATAAAATTAGACAAAACCAGGAAAGGATGCTGCCCCTGACTTTAGGCTTAAGGAGCAAATGTTATCAATAGGGCTCTAGTAGAGATGGGCTGTGTGCTATGAGATAGCTATTCACCAAGGAGAACAGCAAATTAGAAGGAAAGTGCCAAGAACAGCCACCGTGCCTTGGATTAATGACAAGAAACAACATCTTTATGTAATAAGATCCAGTGTGTCTAGCACTGTAAACTGCAAGAAAAAATTGAAACATGTACAAAAAAGCTGAAACATATCCAATTTTGCTCGGGTTTTTTTTTTTTTTTTTTTTGAGCCTTGAGCACACTGGGACACCTCTTCCTGCCAAGGCAAAAGAATAGAGAGGATCTGGGGAACGAAGGCAGAAAAAAGGCAGCAGCAGGAACAGCTCAGGAGACGGAAAAAGTTCTTTGCGTCCCTACGGCTGAGCAGCCGTGTGTTCACAAGCACAGGTTGCTCCACTGACAGCCCTGTCACCTGCTGTGAACCAGTGCCAGGGAACAAAGCACCCAACTACTGGCATCCAAAATGCTAGTCTTATCCCTGATGAGAGCAAACGTGGATGGGGTGCCTTCATCGACATCCACGGTGCTGGTGCAGCGCTGCCATTAGCAGTCAGCAAGAGCAGAGCAGCCTGCTGCCAAACTGGAGCCAAACCAAGCTCAGCACATGTGTAATGGCACATACCTCTCCCACACACACAACGGTTCAGATTCCCCTCAGGTCGCTCCAGCCAGCGGGCAGGGAGTCCAAGGGAAGGCAGGGATGCAGGTTAAGCTAGTAAATTGGGCTCCCTTTCTAATCACTGATGGGAAATCAACACTTCTATGGGCCATCCAGCCTACCTGCCTTGGGCATTAGCAACCAGACAGCTAGCTGAGAGAAGACACTTGTCTTCTAGACAGCTCGCTCCCACATATCAGGCCTGTTGCTGGGGGTGATTTCTAGAAATTGACTGAACCAAATAAACTTGCTCCAAGTGGAGCAGGCTCTCTGAAGGGACTTGGGTCTATCAGCACCACACTCACCTCAGCTTGAGAGAGCCCTGTGACACTGAGGTGCTGGGGACACCCATGCTCTCAAGTGTGTATATGCTCCACAACGAAGCTGTGGCTGACCACAGCACCTTTTCTACACACCCAGGTCTTGCTAATACTCCTCCTGGGGTTGGCCATGGGTTCTCAACCCAGGGGATACCAGATCTCCAGGGCACTGCTCTGTATGTGATGCATCCCTTTCCTCCATCCCCCTCACAGCACCTCCTCACCACTGCTCCAAGGGAAGCAGAAACACCAACTGAGGTTGCAAGGCAGCAGGGAGAGGGGAAAAGAGATAGAGGCATCACTGAGACTAGTAAGAGACAAAGAAGAGAGCACTCTGAGGAGGTAATGTGAAGAGATCTGAGAGAGAGAGAAGCAGACACACTTAAGCTAAGAGCTATCAAAGTGATAAAACACTGGGTAAGGACCAAGGTGCCTACACCATTAAACAGATGGAGAGTCTGATTTTGGGAGAGGGCAAATGTGTGTATGCTACTACAAGAGAGAGGCTTCAAGGCAACATTGCATACAAACCAGAGAACTCTGCCCACAAGCCTCCCTCTGTGAGGAACACAACATTCATCCCTCCTCCTCCTCTAATCAGGGCTTCTCATCTTGCCTTCTGCCCAGACAGGAATAACACATACAAAAAGCTCAGGCAGATACTAAAAATTAACTATGTCCCTACCCCGCTGCCCATCAAGCTGTGCCACCCACTGGCAAGTGAACCACCCCTTGAGCTCTCTCTGGCTTCATATCATCCTCTGCCCCACCAAACTGTCATTTCCACCCTCTGAAATTCATCTTGGAGAACACTTTCTACAAGCTACCGTTTCCTTTAAGCAGCCTTTTAAGAAAGATCACTTTTCCAATTTGAGTTTCTCATCCCTTCAGCATCTTCCCATCCCCCCAAATTTCTCTCCAAAGAATATTGACATTAGCTGTATCCATAGATTTTTTCTCCATTTTCCCTTTCTACTTTTTAGATGCACAGGCTGTTTCTATGAAGAAGAGGGAATGGTTTCACTGATGATCCTCTCTGAAGCCATTGGTGATTAGGCTGTGTTACTATCATTAAAACACCTGTGAGCAAGTATCAGCTCCCATAGGTTGAAAGCAGATTTTACCCACTTGGTCTAAAAGCAAGCAGCACTTCCCATCCTTTTCACTAAGCTACGTAACCACTCCTGAATGATTCTGTCCTTTACAAGGTTACTTATTGGATACCCATTGAAGCCTGCATTCATCTACCCCTACCTACCCTTTCCAGTCACCGTCTGTCCTGGTTTCAGCTGGGACAGAGTTAGTTTTCTTCACAGTGGCTGGTATAGTGCCATGTTTTGGATTTAGGAGAAAAATGATGTTGATAATACACTGGCGTTTTAGCATACGCTCTGCTCAGCAACTGAGAAGTCAAGGACTTCTCAGCTGCCCTGCCAGCAAGGAGGCTGGGGGTGCACAAGAAGCTGAGAGGGGACCCAACCAGGAGAGCTGACCCAAACTGGCCAAAGGGATATTCCGTAACACACGGCATCACGTGGAACAAGAATCCTTGGGGGAGTTGGCCAGGGAGCTGCCATTGCTTGAGGACTGGTTGGGTATCAGTTAGTAGGTGGGAAGCAATTGTATTGTACATCACTTGTTTTGTGTATTCTTATTATTTTCCCTTTCTCCTAATTAAACTCTTTCTCTCAAACCCACAAGCTGTGCTTTCTCTCCCCCCCAATCCTCTCCCCCATCTCACCTGAGGGAGCAAGCAAGTAGCTGTGCTGTGCTTAGCTGCCTGCCAAGTTAAAACACACCACCTTCCTTCTCCCAGCTTTGCCAAGCTACTACTTCTCTCTTGCAGTATTCAAGCGTAGTCCTGCAAATTAAGCACGGCTTTAGAAAATTGATTAGATCTTAAAACCACAAACTGTGCTGAGTCTAAAGAAAAGGGCATGAGAACCACATCAAAAGTTAATTCCATTAAAAGAGAAACCTTGGGGTGTGAGGGTAGGAGGAGCAGTCTGCAGAAGGCAACACCTAAGTAATTCTGAGTGCAATTTGACAAGTAAAGACAGAAGAAACAACAAGTGTTTCTCATACACTCAGCAAACAGAGGAAACAAGAGCAGGTTCCTTTGAAACACCTGCATCTCTTGCTGACAAATATGGGTGTTATGACTAAAGCAGAACTTCTCAGCTTGTGGGAGCTTGAGCTGTTGTGAGAACACAGAAAATGCTGTGGATTTGGTGTAAAGATACGAGCAGGACGCGTACAAGTAATATAACAGGTCTGGGCCTTTGTGCAGTGAAAGAAATCCTTCAGTCTAGTTGGTGATTTCTGATAGCAGCCTCAGGATAATGAATTGCCTGCTCTCTTGTTCACTGTGCTCCAGGTTTGTCCTCAAATGAACTTCAAGACATGGGCTGAGCCTCCCACTAGTTAGTAAGTTGGTCAAGATCTTTTTTTGTAACCAGTGCCCGTATCACAGCCTAGAAGGAAAAGGTCACTAATTAAATTCTTAGACCAAAGGTCCACAAACACTTGAAGAGGAGGGAGGGAAGACAAACAAACCAAGCCATGATGTAGGATGCACTGTGCCCAGACCAGTCAGAGGCCAACCTATCCAACCAAGGAAGAGGTAATCTCCTCCTTTAGGGGGTTCCTAAAGCAAGCTGCTCATCTCCTTGTTACATCTACTTACAAAGCAGGGGAGAGTCAGAGCCTGTAGTTACCTCTCCTGGGACAGGGCTCTTACTCATGACCTGTTTCCATTAGGAAGGATGAAGGATAGGACATCAGAGCCTGGGCAGGGTCACTTCTCTGCTCCCACTCAGCAGGTAAACATGGTATGGGCACCTCAGGATGCTGAGATGGCAGCCTCCAACTTCACTCCTGGTTATTGATCATGAGCCAGAAATTATTCCCACCAAAAGGTATTTAGACTGGAGCAGCTCCTGCTCTGCTCTCTCCAGAGCTGGAGATCTGGTGTTCCCTGGACTGGGAGCACTCAGAAAAAGGGCAAGAAACTTGAAAGTAAAGGAGTAGAAAAGCCCCAGTGAGAATTAAGCAGAGGAATGTTTGCAAAAGGAAATGACAGTGTTTACAGACTCTCAGAAAGCCTATCAGAGGAATAGTCTGGGAGCAGTCAGAGGAATATAACAAAAATAAATGGGCATCTTGAATTGGACCAAATGCCTGTCCAGCCTGGGCTCCAACACAGCTGCCCAGGGAAGTGTGAAAAAAATGGGATCAGCAGGCATAATACTTCCCGTAGGCACTTTTTCAGCTGCCAACTGCTCTCAGCTCACCAGCTCCTGAGCCAAATTCACCATTCACTTCCCCTTCATGGTTGCCTCCTAATGAGGGGTGAACGGGAACAGCCAAGAAGAATAACACCTGAGGAAAGCTAAAGAAATATTGATATCAATCTTAATACGGGATAATTGAGACAGCACCAACACGTAGGCTTTCCATACATGATCTACTCAGATGTGAAGCTGCCATACCACTCTTGCAAATGCAGATGTCTCAAGAAATTGGATAGTGTTCTGCTGACTTGTACGGTGGATATTTTATCAATAGCCTTAACCAGATATTTCAGTACCTTGTTTCCTGTTACAAAAATGGGTGGAAAAAACATTCTGAGCACTTTCTGGCTCTGATTACCAAACAACGGAATAAACAGCTCAAGCTTATTGGAAGCTATCACTCCTAGGGAAGGATGCTAGTTCATTATGAAAGCCTGTTATTTTGTCATCTGAGATAACATTTACTTTTTGTTCATTCCTTTAGCTCATGCTGGTGTAGTTCTATGCTTCTGTTGAAAGGACCCATGGCACATTTTGCCTTAAATACAGTAATATTTATCTACTGAACTGTCTTTGTGACGTTTCTGATGCCAGACAGAGCAATCACAAAGCTGGAGACCGATGATCCAGACTCACTTGCTTTGTGAACCATGTCAAACATACCTCATATCCTCCCAGCCACCAAAAAAAAAAAAAAAATAAAAGAGGTGAACATGCACTTGCTGACCTGACACCTGCAGATCTTGGGTGAATCAGAGGGGAAAAAAATAGGCAATTCCACCCTCTTAGTAAAGGTCAAGTGTGGTTTGTGGGGAGGGGGAAGCAGCAAATTGCTGGGCAGGATGCATCATGCACAAGGAAATCACAAAAGCAAGATGCAGCATCTGTCACCTCTAAATGGAGTCTCCAGAGCTGAAGAATTCAGAATTAAGCCTGGATTGTTGTCTACATTTAGAACAAAGACTGCTACAGGTGTCAGGATTTTTTGATTTTTTTTTTTGTTGTTTACATAACCAAAGCTTGACCTAAATTACTAAATTAATATAACACTGGGTTTGGGGGGTAGTGCAGTCATTTGTATGTGTTGACTTAATGGCCATGTTCCTCCCCCTTCTGGATTTCTCTCTCAAACTAGGTCATGGTGACTACACACATCCATTCTGAGGGCAATGCCTCTCCGCTTGTCCCATGGGAAGAAGAGTAGAAGAAAAGGGTGAAGCTATTGCACACAGTCACAGTATTTATACCTAGACAGAGTGCAGTATGCACTGATTTAAAATCTCTTGAGAAGAGGAAGCCAAGCTTTCTGGAGTAAGCTTTCACCCCTTCTCTAAGGCAAGTTCACAAGAAGAGCAATCAGTTCCTGCTTTTCCAGCACCTCTGCTGAAATTATTTGACCCTTACTTTCCTCTGGGGTCCCTACAGCACTGCTGGGAGAGGCTGCCAAGTAAGCAGAGAAAGCTCCATCCCCGACAGACTCAGTTTCAGCTCCACTGACCAGTAACACTGCTTTGCCGGTGCAGCATGGTCAGCAGCCTTTTGATGGGTGCCCGGCACTACTCACAGCATGCTCATCCTCTAGCAGGAACAAGCAGGAGAAACCATCCTCCGCTATTGCTTGGATCTCTAGGCTCTCAGTGGCATCCACTCCTTCAAGAGATTCTCCTCTGCCTTCCACGTCAACAGAAAAATCCTTGTGGTTAGTTTCAGTCAGATTCTGCTCCTGCATCTTCACTGTGCAGGTGACACAGCACTGGCACAGGCTGCCCAGAGAGGCTGTGGACTTTTCCTGCTCATAGATCTACAAAAACCACCTGGACAGCCTGATCTGGGTGGTCCTGCTGGAGCAGGAATGTTCCTTCCCACCTCAACCTCCCCCTGGTTCTGTGATCACCTCAACCGAGCCCAAGGCTTCACTGCGCCAAGCACTGCTCAAGTCCCCCACTTCTCCACAAGAACATTGTCAAAAGGACAAGAGAGGGGGTGGAAGGAGAGAGCTGGAGAAGGTGACCCCCATACATTGTGTATCTTGCTGCAGCACAGTAGGGTGAGGGAAAAGGTGTGTCAGTGCCCGAAGGGGACAGAAAGACACCCTACCCCAGCAGTGGGAAGGAGGGAGCAAAACCTCACTAGCCTGAAGCGAATGGTTTGAGGGATGCTGTCAGTTTGGGGGATGGGGAAAAAGAGGAACAAAGTGAGGAAAAGAAAAGCAAAATAAATCTTGGGGCTGAAGATGGTGTTTGTGTCCAGCATAAACAGCTAGTGAGTGTCACCGCTACAGAAGAGAACGTAAGAGGTAAGGAGAGATGTAAAGCAGAGCTGCAAGTTGTCAGATTTTATTTTTATAATCTTCCCATTATCAGCCAAATTTTTCTTGTCCTCCCCTTGGCCCAGCATCTCAGCACTGCTGAGAAGCTAGCTTGATGGAGCATCTTAAATATTTCATGCAGCCTTCAGACTTGCAATCCTTCTCTCCCCATCTGCTTCAGCCCAGCCCTGCCGAAATCTCAGCAGGCCCATGGCCCTTGGCAGCCTGCCTGGGCAAGGGCTCTGCTGGCCCTCCGTTCCCTCAGTCCACCTCCCTTCACTCTCCTCTCCTGCCCTATTAAGCCTCCCATCATCCCTTCTCTCCATTCTGCCCACAGAGAAATCAAGTCCCAAACCAAATTTATTTCTCCCTGCTTCCACACTTCCTCCTGATTCCCTTTTCTTCAACCTCCAGCCTCTTTGTCTCCTTTTCTATTCATTTTCTGTTTTATTTTCATTCTTAATGAAAAGATTCTCCATTCTTGCCTGAGGTCAGGATTAATAATCCACACTTCAGACACAAGTTAATCCCTCAGTAAATCGAGTGTGGGCACAAGGAATTTGGCAGGCTGATGCGCAGGCAGGAGACCATCAGCAAAGCTGCACAGGGACCCTACAGGAGGCTGGCAGGGTCCCCAAGAAAGACTCCACTGGGGCAAGTCACCTGTGGCCAGGCTCAAGTCCTGGTTTTCCCAAGTGAAGGGTGTTTGAACTGAGCCCTGCAAGCAGGGAAGGGAGAAGTTTTTTCTTTCAGACACTAGGCCTCTACCAGAGCAGATATTGAGGGGCAAGAGGGGAGGATGCCAGTGAGACCTGATGGGGCTGGTGCTCAGCACTCTGCAGTGGGGAAGAGCATGGTTTGCCCTGCTGAAGGGCTGAGTCAGGGCCAGAGATGGATCTCAAGGCAGAATGAGGTAGCAGATGGGGAGAAGAGCTGATGGAAGAGCCACAAAACTAAGCACGATGATAAACAGGGTCAAGATCTTTTCCTGCTGATAACCTCTCTAAGGCCACGTTACGTGTAATATCTTGTAGTCAAGGATCTTACGAAATTTCCATTACAGGACCATTAGCCTCCTCTTCAGTTGTTAATGAGAGTATTAAGTAACGCCAGCTCTCCACCACCCCAGCTCTGCTCCTGTTTGCCTTAGTGGGAGCACTGCCATCAGTTCTGCTGCCTCCAGTCCTGCACCCACGCTTGCCTGGCTTCCCAGAAAGGTCCCATCTCCCTCCCCGCATTGTTATCTGTGCGGAAGCAGTGGCAGGTGCTCTCCCATGCTCCCACGACACAGGAAAGCAACACGTTTGCCTTGGATGGCAAGTCCCAGAGAGGCTGGTTCACCCAGAGAAGTCACAGAAATGCCCAGACACTGGAGGGCATGGGGGCCATGCTACAGCAGGAAATGAGGTGGCTTCGCTCTGCTTTGTTTTTAATCTCCTCGACACTCTTCTGTGCCTGAATGGGATTAGAGAAGCAACAAGGGAGCTTCACTGCCAGGCACACTCCATGGCAACACATCAGGTTTAAAGACATGCCAGCTCCTAGGTACGCTGCCTCATCCTATTCCCCAGGTCCCCTCTCCTGTGCTGCCTCCACGCTCCAGCTCACCTGGCTGCCCCAGGAGGTCCTGCCTAGCATCTCTCCCTCGGATGGACAGGTACACCAAGGACCAGTGAACTACCTGAACCAAAAACCTCCACAGCTCCCGGACTTGCTATCACCTCTTCTTAGACCTTTCTCTTCCTCTCCAGCAACACCTGCCTCAAGAGCATCCCCAGAGCAACATCCCACCACGGCACGGGCAGCAGCCAAGCACAGGCTCCTCTGGGAGCTCAGCTCCCCACTCGCAGCCAGAGGAGAAGGCAGGAGATGTTCTGCTTTGTCTCCTCTTCCCACTAGGCCTCCCGAAAGCAGAGAGATGACAACTCAACAGCTGCCTCCCCTGTCTGGGGGATGGGGTGGGAGGCACAAGCATTTTGGGGAAAGGAGAATTTATCTGAATAAATCACAAACCAAGCGAAGCTGAAACTCAAAGCCACCTTGCCAGCTCAGATTTCATTGTTTCAATAAATGCCTAGTGAGGACAGCGCATGAAGACAGCTCAGACAAAGGCTGTCCTTTAAGGTATATTCAGCCTGACCAGAACATAAAAGGGGGACAAAGTCTGGCAAGAAAGAGTTCATTCCTTCTTGTAAGATTTATACCCCAGTTTGAGAAACCCGAGAGGCCCTGAGCTGGGGTTAACTAGCAGAGCTCTCCAGAAGTCAATGAAGCTGTCAGTTTATTATCCACAGAAGATACAGCTCACACAGCTTGAGTCCTTACCAGCCCTGAGCTCCATATCTTCCAAGAAGGCTCAGACCTGCCTCTGCCAAAAAAGTCTCCCCACAGATCATTTCTCAGGTGTAAACCCCAGTTTCCCATAGTTCACTTTTCAACCAAATCACATCTCACATCCCTCCCCGGCTGCCTGAATAAGTCAGGCCACAAGGTGGTCAAGGAAGGGCTGAGAGGGCTCCACTGCTTCCTTCAAAACTCCTTGCATTGATGATCCACACCAGAACCACAGCACACACAAGCCACTTTTGGGAGCCCACTGATTTTAACCGTCTGATGCCCTTTGGTCACTACCATCCACACCAGTGGCCTCCAGCTGACCCAGTACGCACCATCCCAGAGTCTCCTTCACGATGACCAATTCTCCATCACAGCTCCACACTCCCCCCTACACCCTGAAGAGTAACACCAGGTTTAAATCACCACCGTCTAGAAAAAAAAAAAAAATACTAATGAAGTCCAAAACTAATAAGGTCTGCTTTAGAATTACATCACAGGGTCTCCCCTCTTTTCCCTGCATCTCCTCTCATCACCCAGCCAGATACATGGAGGAAGGCACGGCGCATCTCTCCTAGGGATAATTAAAGAGGAACTTGCCAGCAGGTCAAATATTTACCTAAGCCTCATCAATGCAAATGTCTTATAATCCTTCTGTATCTTTCAGGGATGGCAAGAGGAGAATGGTGAGTACTCCTCCAATTTATATAGATGCCTGTAAATTGGAGTAATAAAAAGCTCATTTAGGTTATTTATTATGTAGTAATTGTATAATTATTAGTCAAATACATTTATGCTGAATGTATCATCAATAAAGAGAGTTAATAATACATAAAAGCAATATATACACACGGTAACATTCTGTGCACTCTTCTATCCAAATCTAAATGCATTCTGACCATCTTACATGCAGACACTGCTGCTGAGCACCACGCTGGCTCTCCGAGCATCGCCTGTTAACCCCAGCCTGCCTCTCAGTACGTGCATGTTGAGGAGTGGAAAGGGAGATTGAGATGTAAGTCTCGTGACAGTGCATTTGTGGCCTCCGTGCCATTGCCAAATGCGAGCATGTAGCTAAGTGCATGAGAAAAGAGTAATCCTGCATCCAGTGGAGAGGTGTCACGGCGATGGATGAGGAAATCCCTCACGCACAGGAATGTGCAATGTCACAGGTACAAGACGAAGCCTCAAGTGCACGACGCTAATCTGCTTAATCACACTCGAGCATCCAAAGCAACCAAGTGGCCTGGGAAGGAGGTAATCACTTTTGTGCTCTCCTGTTACAGCTGCCTAACTTAACACCTCTCCTTCCCTCTGATGGGACCACAGCCATCCCCTGCCCTGCTCGGAGAGTCCCAGGTCACTTGGCCACACACCCTCCTGCCTTTAAGCATCAGCCCCACAGCTCACACCTCTATTTCAAGCAATACCCAGCCCTCAGCGAGGGCTGTGCCCAGGGCTACTCTCCTCCATCCCTTGGAAATGCTGCTCAGAAATGTCTTGACAGCAGCATGCCCACGCCCACAGATGCAGCAGTGAGGCTGCTACAGCAGCAGGATAAGCCTTGGGCATTTTTATTGCCCAGAAACTTGTCCCAAGCTGAGCACAAGGAGAGGTGTAGGCCAAGCGTTGCAGACATCTGAAATGTAAAGCTGGAAGAAACTCAGCTGCCCAAGCTGAAAGCATGTACTATCAATGCGTTTACCCACTCCTCCAGAGACACCTGGTCTTTATTTCAAAGGGCAGATATTGGCACACGCCCCAGCTTCACAGGCTTACAGCAGTTCCTCTGCTCTGCCTCCTTCCCCTGCCTCTCCCTGTTGATGCTGCAAACAGAAGGGCAGAGGGGCTTGCTCCAAGTGCAGTGCTCAGACTGTGCCCATGAGGAACAGAAAGAAAACACATGGACACAATTCACCATAGGACAAGGGAACAAAAAAAACAAATAAACAAAAAAAAAAAAAAAACAACACATTCAAACAGGGCAGAGAGGAAGAGCCATCAAAACAAATACTCACCAGATCCATGCAAACAAGAGTTGGCTGACAGCAATCTGATCCTCTCTGTCCCTAAACCATGTAATCCCATACAGCTACAGCCTAACATAACAAGAACTGCAACCCCAGCATTTATGACTCCATTCAGGAGTCAAATTCAGTGATGTCCAACTCCAAAGTGCAAGCTTAGTTCCCACCTCAGGAACACGGTTCACAAAAATTGAGATTTCCCTGAAGGTTGGAGTAACCTCCAAGCTGCCACCTTCCTCCTCCTCATGTAGCAAAGTCCAAGTACCCAGTTAATGCTACTTCTGCAAGTACAGAGCATGCAGAAAGCCCCATGGAGCAGGATATCCCAGAGCAGACCTCCCCAGCCTGCCCTCCTCCCATTGAAGTGCCTGGAGAAAGGTGAGGGGAACCCTGAAGCACGTTTCTCCATGAGAAGTTCCCCTTCACCAGAGAAGGGAGAAGCATTTTGCCTTCTGCAGCCTACCTATGATCTGAATTCATGTCTCACACCCAGACAGAGAATCCCTGGTGTGACAGCTCAGGGAAATCAAATGAAGTGCCAATCCTATTTCATTTTTCAGTAAAATAACCCCCATATGGGAGAAAACAGTTCCTCCAGACATCTGCCACACATTCCAGAAAAATGCATTACAGGCATGCCGCTAAGTGTGAAATAGATTTTTAAAAGTTAAAAAGCTATTGGATATTTAAAGCATGTGTGACATATCACAATATGCTAGAGACGCATGTTAAAGAAATAACAGCACCCCAAACGCACTGTGGAGCGATGCAATTAATTCCGTGCTTAGAGAAAATCCTGGGTCATGGTTCTCTGGAAGAAGTTGGATGTGTTTTAAGTACCTACTTTAATAGCTAATCATTGTATTGTAGGGGGAACACAAGGCTTCAGTTAGAGCTGAACTACATGGCAGAAGGCTGTATGCAGCTATGCTGATAACACTAATTTTAATTAATCCCACCCTACGCTCTTCTCCCTTCCAGCACTCACTCATTTGCTTAGAGCTTCACCTGAATGGCACTTTGTGCTGAAATTTCCATAAAAGATGTGGCTACTTTTTTTTTTTTTATGATGGAAATCAAAGTTGAATTTCAGCAGTTGCCAAAACAAGCATTGCTTTGTCCATGCAGGATTCATGAGAAGTTTTGGGTTGGGTTGGTTTTTGACTAGCACTCATTGCTGGGTACTCTGAAACACTGCTTCCATACCAGGCAGCAGGATAGCCTCTGAGACCTCTTGTTCATCCAGCAATAATCCATCCTGAGATAAATTAGCAGCTGCCATTGGAGAAAAAAAAAAAAAAAAAAAAAAAAAAAAAAAAAAAAAAAACAAGCTTTAAACATGCTCAGGAGAGACTTTTATTGCAACTCAATCCAAGAAATGAAATCAGAATTAAGGATAAATATGGCACCTCAGTTCTCTCCCTTTCCACCACAATCTTTCATTGCACATTGACATGGTTTCATGGTTTTTGCACAGGATATCCACGGGGAGGAATGGCATTCAGTGAAGACAGTGATGCAATATTTAGAAGTTTGCTGACAGAAGAAAAAAAAAAACAGAAGCAGGACTGCAAAACATGCAGGCTCTGGGGCAAGGAACACACCCCAGGAGCAGACTGGCCCCACCAACCCCACACATGATGCCTCCATCCCATCCCTCTCTCTGCAGCCTCAACCCAGGCTCCTTGCCCCAGCCTTTATCTCCTCAGCCAGCTCCCTCCCACCCAGGCACCCTCTCCCCAGTTACCTACCCCTCCATTACCCAGTCCCCTCACCAGGATGCTCACACCAACACTCCCCATCCCCTACCCTCTCTCTTGTTTCCCCTGTCACACTAGCTCTGATCTCTGGACTGATTTTTCTCCTGAGCTTCTAGGTCCCCTGTTCCAGCATCCTTCCCAGGTCTTTTGCCTGGTCCCTGTCTCCAGGACCTCAAATGACAAGTTCATTAAGTGATAAGCAGAATGAAAAGTTGAGCAACTTTAGAACAAACATCCTTTCTGGGTGCAGAGGAACATGCATTATCAGGTCACCCATGCAGGGGAAGACAACAGGGTCAACCTGTAAGAAACTAAAGAAGCAGTAGTGGGGGAAAAACAAAATGCTACAAGGAAACAGCAAGGAGACTTCTGCCTCTGGAGGGTTTTCCTGTGTAAGAGAGTGGATTACCATCCAGGGCCCCTCCAGTCACTAAAATCCTATTTCCAGAGAGGATTCCAGATAAGACAACAACAGCTGCCAGCATAGAGGCTGCTAAGCAGTGAGTTACACATGTGGGGAGGGGAAAAAAAAGGCAGAAAACTCCAAAGCAGGGAAGGATCCTGCAACATCAAGGATATGAATCAAAGGAGCCACGGGGAAAGAAAAAAGCAAGCAAAAAAAAAAATGCCGTGAGGAAAAAAATAACATCCTTCATTAAGAAATATCACAGTTGGCCAGCGGCACTGAACATCAGGCAGTACCACAAAGGCAATATATTATTACTGTTGCACTTCTCTGAGCGTGTCTTTTTTAATATAATTCACTTATGACAAACACTTTCAAGGCCTGGCCTGAATCTCACACGCGCACAGAGCAGGGCCTGCCAGGTTCACCCATAAAACCAGGACACTCGCAGCAAAAGTTACATCACAAGACGATAAATATGTGAACAGAAACAATGACAAAGATGATAATAAATCACAAAGCATACTTTGTTTGAATATGGTTCCGCTTAATTATTAATAACAACGTCTGCTATATGGCTGGTAGATGATCTCTAGCACATTTTATAGAAAATAAGGACCTCCTATCCTTATGGGGACTTGATGCTGCACTTGAGTACTGAGGTTTGGGCTGAGAAGCAAGATACAAGGTACAGGTAAACATAGGGAGCATCCTCTCAGGGTGTGTGAATGATGTGATGTGCAGATTTGCTAAGTACATCTTCGTGGTGTTTTAGTGTGCTCCCAAATGATAAGCAGGGCTTGGAAGGCAAGCAGAGATTTTGGATCTCTGACTTCAGAGACTATCAGCCTCTGCACGGAATAAAGTATTTCCACCCCCAAGTATTGAACTCCTGCCTCTTCCATGCCACAAAACAGAGCAGATGCTGTTTGTTACGAGCTGCCCATTTCAATAGGAAGGTTAATATTTTACCATGTGTTTTCTTTCCATTCCTTCCCTGTTGAGGCAAATCTCATAGCTAGCATTACAAGCACTGGATTCAGCAGCTTTCTCTTGGATGAATTTGTACTGATGTTAGCCCTTTTCATCCATGACTAAGAAATGAAATCCCACAAGAGGTGCATTTGGTTCACTCTGCCTCAAGATATCCAAGTTACTTCAAGCTACAAGCAATCTGGAAGCCCTTGTGGTATTTCAGCATTTATGCTACTCTGGGGAGGCAGTGGTAAACAACACCAGGTTATTAAAGTTAAGAAGAAACAGCTCCCACAAAGGTTTGGGGGTCACGAGCATGCGATGGAGATGTCAGAGATGCCACTTGCATGTTTGAGGGCAGAGGAAAACAGGTGCTGAGCCAGGCTGGAAATAAGATTGTCTAATTGGGGATGAAAGAACCCCGTGAGGATGAGGAGGGTGAGGAGCCATCAATCCCACCAACAACACAGCCACCAAGCCTGGGTGGCTGCTTATCAATCCCCACCTTTCTGTAGAGTGCTCTTAGCCAGGCTGCTTGGAGAGCCAATCTGAGGGCATCAGCGATCAATGGAGACAGGCTGCTAGCAGTGAGAGCCAAGAATGACAGCCAGGGAAGGAAAAAAAGGAGAGGGGAAAAATGACAGACTGCTACAGATGGAGAAAGGAGAGGGGAGAGACAGGGTGGCTAGTGACAGGAGGGGCTGCCGGGGGAGTTGCGGGGACGCAGCAGCTCCGAGTCACACTCGAGGAGGGGGAGCAACAGTATCAAGCTTTTATAGACTCTGGCACAGGAGGCGATGACAAGGGGAGACCGGGGGAGAGAAAAATAAAGGAAGAAAAGATAAGCAAAGAGTATGGCTTTGTATCAAGAGCCAGGACAGATTTATCTTTCCTCCTTGATGAGCTACAGCACTTAAGTATAAATGGCAGCGTTGTCTCAGGGGACAGTCAGATGGTCACCCACATCACAGCTCTGCATCCCTCGTCCTGCCCAAGGGAGCCTCTTCCCTGTCCTGACCCACTCTGACAACAGGCAGGGAGAGAGCTGGAGACCAGGAAGGCCAGGACAAGCATCTCTCCGTCTCCATCCAGACCAGCAGCAACCATGAGCAGGGCAAGCACAACCCACCAAAGAAATCTGCCTCTTTTAACAACCCTGGGGATCTTCTCAAGCCCCTTCACATTGCCCCCATGAACAAGAGGCCTGCAGCTCCATTTCAGAGAGGCTTCAGACAGGATTTCCCTTGCCCCTTCCCCATGGCAGGCAGAGTGAAGCACAGGAAAGGTGGTGGCACAGGGAGATGCAAGGGATTTGGGAAAGGGACAGCCTAAGTTGCACTAGGCCACCAAAAAAAGCATGCAAAGCAAGTGCAGGACAGAAGTGGAGGCAATCTTGAGCCTGGTCCATCTTCCACCAGGCTGCAGGCCTGCAGCTGGAAGTCCTACACTAGCATTTACCAAAGACAGCTTCTCTACAGGACCATAAAGATCTTCCCAGCTTAGCAGTTGACAGCTTGGCAGAGTCTCTGCTCATGTTCCCTCCAGGCCTGAAACAGGCCAAGTTTTTTCCTCTTAACCATCCAGCTGCAGGCCATTTGCTACAGAGGAGATGCAACTCCTAGACATTTCTCACCTGAAGCAGCTCTGATCAAGTATTACGCTCGGATTACACAAATTCAACTGGCTGCAAGCCCTTCCTCTCTGTGGTGGGAAGAGCATCGAGTCCTCAAGTAGGCAGCTGGTCAATTTGTTAGTGGTTAATTGTATTATTTAATTCTCATTGTTATGACAGAACATGCGATTAGAGGCCTGGTCAGAGTATTTTATAGGCCTTAACTCAAAATGACTGTTTTTATTGCCCTTTGTATCACACCAAGAGCCCCATCCAGCTCCCTCACATGCCCTGCTACAGCATTCGTGAAGGCTGGAAAAAGCAAACTGACCATTTTTCAGAGAGCAAATGATTCTCCTCTCCAAGGCAAAATATATTCCAGTGAATAAACACAATATGTTCCAGAAGGGCTTTCAGCACTCTGTTTCAGCAGCACGCTCTGCAGAGGGAAGGGGAGGTCCCCAGCAGTGGGTGCTGCTACCATCCCTGTGCTCAGAGGGCATCATCCCTCTCCTCTGGGCTGAGGCCGACACACACCCCTCTGGCTGGCACCAACCGCATTGTCTGCACTTGGTAGCACTTGCACAATACAAGACCAGTCTTTCCAAGCTAATCTGAAGAGCAATGGCTGGTGTAAATCGCTCTGTTTTCACTAGGTGCAGTAGAACACTGATTTATGACAGATGAGCAGATTTCCATCCTCTCCTCTCTGCCTGCTTCCCTGCTCTGTTTGTGTACATTGACCAGAAGTTCAGGGACTTCAGAGATAACTTTAAAAAAAACAACAACAGTGCAGTAAGATTCCTAGCCCCATCCCCCTGAAGCACCTGGCCATGCAGCATTAGCAGGTCTTTTACTGCTCCTGGCATTTACTGAGGAAACAGGGCAGTAGGACATGCACAGAGCAAAAATGACCCCTCTCCCAAACCAGCCACCTCAATATTTCGGCCAGCCCTTCCTCCAACAATCGGCATCTGTCCTCCAGTCACAGACAAAAGGCTCGGAGCTTTGCATGAAGACATAGATCTGCACTAACGATTTCTTCCAGCCTTGCTTCTGATTGCCAGGCCCTATGGCCATTAGGCCTTCGGGCAGGCAGAGTCCTGGTTTCGTTTGTGCTGTTCAGTTTCACTTCCAATCTGGGGTCTTTGACTTCTCACTGTAACAACCCCCAGAGAATCAGCTGAAGGGACGGGAGGCAGCGAGATATCCTGTCTCAGCATTTGTGCTCAGATATACATGACCAGCTCGCAAGCCAGCCAAATTTAAACCTCAGCCTTTTACATCTGCCCACTTGCCTGGAATTTCATACATCTCACACGCATGCAGCCCAGCCAATTTCTTACGGACTGCGAGCATTCAAATCCCCTGCAAGCATATCCATCCCTTGTGTGCTACTAATGACAGCGCAGGAGTTTAAATTCAATTTACACCACATTTGACTGTGCAAATGATCCCTCTAAACTTCCCATTGCAAACTTGCACATCAAACGACCCACACTAATGATTTTCCCTTGTCACTAGCTTTGCAGAGGCAGCTTCCTTCCCAGATACTCTATGAGTCCTAAGCACTGTAACACTCCCCTTGCCTCTTGCTTTTGCCTACAAACTGCAACTGGGTGTCAGGGTTTGTATCCAGGAGAAATCCCAGAATTTAGAGTATGGTTTTCCAACCCAGAGTCCAGGCAGACAATGCATCTCACCACCATAAAAAGAGAGGGACCATATTTTGGTGTTTCCATAACAAAATACTATCTCCCAACCTAAACCTGTTCTCAACATTCCCTTTTGCCTCTCATTCAAAGCATCTGAGAAGAACAAGTGCAACAACCCTGAAGGCAGCCCAGGGTGCTAGTCAGCAAGTGCTCAGTCCGCTATCCAGAAACACCCTTTTAAAGCTTGGAAAGCCTTCAGTGCATGCCCAGGGGAACACGGATGCCACCAAAACCACATCCTCTGGAGAGCTCTGATCAGCTCACTTTCCCATGCAATAGGAGCAACTGTAAAACGGATTTAGCACATTGTGGTGTGCAGAGAGGTTTCACAACACCTCACAAAAAAAAAAAAAAAAAAAAAAAAAAAGCATCTTGCACTTGTTGGTTCTCAGGTATACAGATTTATCTGTTGGCTAGAGGAAGGTCTACAGAGAAATGTAATCAACAGAAATCAATCCATGCCTGAGGGCAGAGCAGTATCTTCCTGATTACCTAGAACAATGCAAAGCTATCCAAGACCTCAAATACGTGCCAGACTCTTCACCTGCCTCATGAGCTAGATTTGCAAAGAGAGACAGGAGGCATCTGTCTTTAAAATGGAGTAGCAGGAATAACATACACATTTCAGTGCCTTCCAGCTATGCATATAAAAGCTGATACTGCTGACCCCAAGAATGGAAAGCCATGATCCCTAGGTCCTCAAAAATGATGAATCCTGCTTAAAATTCATAAGACACTCAAATTTTGATGCATTGTTATACCTTCTGGTCACATTTTCAGGCTTTCCTCCACCTACTAGAGAGGTAGGAATCTTTCTTTTTTGTTTGTGTATATGTATAATTAAAAATTAAGTACATAATATTTTAACTATATAAATTGTATACATATAACCATGTAAAATTGAAAATTAAGCATCTATATACACATATATAAATAGAAGCAAATGTGTAAAAAGAGAAGTAAACCTAATCAGAGGATTACAGGAGCTCAAGCCTTAAGTCAGACATCAACTCTTACAAGAGTGGCAATAAATTTGCAGCAGGTGTTTGCTTATTAGTTACCTCCATCCATTTGTTATAAAGATTGCTGCCATGGTTTAACAGCACACTAGGCAACAGCTTATGGGAAAAAAAAAAAAAAAAAAAAAAAAAAAAAAAAAAAACACAGGTACAACACACTACAGAAACTGCAGATGAAATTTCCCTTCCTTCACAGAACAAATTGCTCCAACTGTAACGTAACACACCTATGCACCCAAATCTTATTAATAAGCAAAAGATTTGTCACCCCCTCAGCCTGAAAGGCACTGGCTGCAGCGGCGGCGTCCCCATGCACCGCAGCACCCCCTTAACATCTCCAGGAGAAGTACCAATTACTGACCCACGCACACATCATTCCCTTTGCTCCTCTGGCATTTGATTTTCTGCTCAGTTCACGCAGGGCAGCACCAGCAGGAGCCACTGCTGTCGCAACCTGCAACCATTTTGCACTCCGTTTGCTTGTGTGGGCCGTAACGCCTGCAGCACGAGGGGTTTAACCTGTGGGTTTTTCCCCAGCTCTCCCATCAACGTGCCCAAGGCTGGTTCACTGTTTCACCAAGCATGTAACTCAGGCTGAAATCTGCTGTGACAGCTTATAATAAAGGTAGCCCCAGAAGCTTATTAGCAGATTTAGAGCCACATTAGATAACAAAGCCCCTTCTTGGAGAATCGTTAGTGAGCTATGGGACAGCCCCTCAGTACACATAAGCAGTCCTACCAGCTCTGAGGAGTCACCCTGCTTTGATCCTATAAAACAGACACCAGTACTAAACATTAAGTGTGTACATAATCTGTTGCATAACTGGAGGCCTGACCTCCTGCTCCTAGACCATGGAAATCAGCTGCAAGCAACATTTTTCTGCATGAGAGCAGAACAGAAACCCAGAAGACCAACATATTTTACAAATGAGGGAAGGGGACTGGTATAAAACAACAAACAAGAAAATGACTGAGCAGCGAGCTGCAGAGCCTCTCTTGTTACTGCTACAGTTTTAGCATTGATTTTTTTTAATGGCATACTTCATTCTTGCTCTTGCTGTCATGTCAATATTATAGATATGACCACAAAGGGAGGTCTAGGCCTCCTGGAAAGAGTTTCTTTTAATGAAAGACTCAAACAACAAACCGAATCTATCACTTCTGACCCTATGATGGGTGAAGCATGAAGTCTCTCTGGAACCCCCAAGAAGTCAAGCAGAGATTCAGATTTCCAAGCATCTCTGCCATAATCTTCTCATAATTTGCAAAGTGCATCAGGATCCATTTGTAAAGCACCATGTGGCATGGCCTTTATTTAGTTCCAAACATTTTATAAATTCATAAGATGAATGCTACACAGTTGTTTTGGAAACACATTTCACACTTTTCACCCTATTTCCCCTTCAACCTCAGCTTGAAATCCTATTTGACGTGGAGTTTAGGTTTTACATAAGGAAAAAAAATCTTGCAGCTGCTCTCTCCAAGCCATATTTCAAATATTGACTGTTAACATTTCGGCTGCAACAGCCCCGCAATCTGCAATTCAGAGCAGCCAGTCTTGTTTCTGTTCATCAAAACAGAAAATAGAGATCAACCCAAATAAACTGTTCTGCGACCAGGCTGGATTTTTAGCATGCTGCAGCAAGCCTAGCGTCCCTCAAAGACCAGCACATTTGCCATGAACCAGGCCAGCTCCAGGTGAGTATCACGTCACATGCCCAGCTGATTACACAGCAGTTACCTGCATCTAACAAGGTTAATCAGGATTTTTTGAAAAAAGTCTGCTTTTCAGTAAACTAGGGCAATTCAAACATTCTTTCACACTGCACATAAAACCATCCCAGAAACGTGTAATCACCTAAAAGCCCAGTAAATACTCTATGGGGGGCAAACATCACCAATTTCACATGGAACAAATTCCATATCATAAAATGAAATTAAGATTATTTTTTTTCTCCAAAAGCATCACATTATATACTAATACACAACCAGAAGTGACTTTAAAGCACTGACACAAGTTTGTTTTTTTCCCCCCTTCCTCTTACTGCACTGCAGCAAAGGAGTATGGCAGTTGTTTAATAGCACATAACAAAATTGCAGGACTGCTCATGGAAGAAAAAATTATCTTCAGGGGAGGGGGATTTAAATAGGTGGAATGCAATTACCTAAATTGAAATTTGGTAGTTAACGACCTCGTGCTTATAAAAATTACTACATAGCCCTTAATGATCAGAGCTTCCATTTTAAGTCTCATTGACAGTACTTCCAAACATAATGATCATGAAGCTCTGCCCTAGTAGAAAGCCAATGAGAAGATTAACAGGCTTTTAATTAACGTCCCCCCTTTTCTGCTGAGTTTTCAGGAAAGGTCAGGTGTTGCTCTGCCATGGTGAGTCAGCCTGCCTCTGCCTGGCACAAGAGTCTCATGGAGTTAATAGCCCAACATAACAGGGGTGGAAAAACTTCACAATAGGAAAAAAGGAGGCATTCTTGGCAGAAATTCTTCAAAGATATTTGACTTTCATAGAAGCATCCCTTACAAAGGGGCTCATTTCCTCATAGGGATAAGACCATGAGGAGTGATTTGCAGCCAGATCACGGAACTCTATGTTTTAAACAATGTTGTCAATAAAATTGTGATGCCAAGAGCATATATTTACTTTCAAGAAAACTTGAGGTTGCAGAAACACTCCCTCTTTAAAAAAAGATAAATATGGGAACTACTTCATACATGATCCATTTGAAGATCCTCTTATAGTCCTCTATAAGAGGGGAAAAATAAACAGAGGAGCAGAATCCTCTCCATTCAGTCTCTGTCTTACAAATAATCTCCTCAATTCACCCAGCAACCCTGGGTGAAAATTCATGAAGCAATCCTTCCAAGAGACTTCCAGCAGCCCCACCACAACCCTTCACACCTGTGTCACACATGGCCAGGTGGAAAGCCATCAACAGGTGACCAAGCAAGGCTTGTTCCTCCCCTCTGTAGCATCTGCTATGAAACAGTCCTTTTCAAAGTCAAGCACCACACATGTACCCTTAAACGCTAAGCTCCTTGAGTAACACAATTCTAGGATGTTAAAAACAAACTCCACATTACGTACCAAACTGCAGGGATTGTTTAGATTGATTTATTTTTAGCCAGAAACATGGATGCTTTTCTTCCCCAACAGCCTTCTTCCTCAAAAGCAAATAAATCATCATCCCAAACGTGGCCTACTACTTTTCTATCATCTTCTGAGTGCAGCCTTTTCACGGACACTAATCTTTCATGCTTTACTCTGAGCCCACCCCACGCTGGGACAGGATTCCCAGGACATAGAGCTAGCACAGCCACACAGTAATTGAAAAGTAATGCATAATTCAGTACGAAGTTTCAAAATTTTAAGGAGCAACCAGTAGAAAGGAAAGCAGAAACCCTAGATCTCCAACAGATTCTGTCATAACCTACGCTTGAGACTGTAAAACCTTTTTAAGAGCTTCTGAACTTTAAGACAAGAGCTCAGATCTGAAACCCAAACCTTTCACTGCCTTTGAAGTTCAAACAAATCTCCAGATTCATCAGCCATCTAAGGTCATCTGCTAACTGCACCTCCAGACTTCACTCAGGGTTTAGCTCCTCATCCTGAAAAGTCTCCTAGCAATATTTTGCAAGTCTCTGTTGTGTGACCAGACACTCAGATTTAACCTAGAAATTGATACATCAAAACCAAAAACCATCTTTATGTATAACAGCCACCTAACTTAGAACTAAGAAACTTCCAGGGGGAAAAAAAGAAAAACACCACCACATGAGATTTTTGGCCAGAAAAAGGTTTATGTAAAATTTCAGACCAACCTCTCTGATGATTCATCATCTCCTCCACTTCCTCCCACTTTGAAGGGCCCCACAATCCAAAGAGCAACAATTGCCCTCCACCTGCTTTTTATATCATTACTACCTAGCGACCTTGGTACTAATTAGCCGTGTAGGTGCCTATCGTTTGCAGGCCAAGGCACCAAGATTGAATGGGGACATGTGTGTGTGATTAGTGGCCTCCCTTGCATGGGAAGGATGTAGTCACGTCCCAAAGGATGTATAAGGCTCACCACCACACTTGTTAATATGTCCTCCACTTCATTCATTGCCAGAAATCATGATGAGACCTCTCCAGGACAGTGATGTCTGCTTGTGGGAAACACAATTGGTCACCATAGCACCTTGCAAGGTTGAGGAGTGGTGGTTCCTTGCAAAGAACAAGCTCAACTCTTACTAACCATGTATGCCCAGAGGAGGGGGACACCTTGTCCATCCATGGTGGACCTGCCCACAAGCTCCTGGGCAAGCAGCTCCTCTCTCTGTCTCTGTGTGCAGGGAAGGGGAAGACAAGGCCTTTTTACAGCACTTCTCCCTATCTCTCCTTCTCCCCCACTCATCCCTCTACAATCCAGGCTGTCAGCAGCTCTCTCTGAAGTCCCTTCTTTCATAAGCAGCTTCTTTTGAACACACATTGCAACAGCTGATGTTCTGTTTAAATGCAAGCCATGGACAAAATGATTCATTACATATGAAGGAAACTTCACTACTTACCTGGCAGGTGTCCCGGGTGGGCAGGGAGAGGGGAGGGACAGGGCAGGAGGGAGCAGGAGGTGAGACGGGAGGAGAGGCAGCCTGGAAAGGATATGGGTTGCACACCATTTTGATGCACCAGTTCCGAGGGCTGGTGGTCTGCTTCAAGCAGAAGAAGACAACCGGGGCCAAGTCGGGGTAGGGGACATCGGGATCTGGCGGGGAGGTGGCTTCTTCATCCTCGCCCAGCTCTGGGGAGGATGGGGACTGCTCTGGCGGCGTTTGCTGCTCCGAGACCCCCAGGTCCACAGGCTCCAGTGGGCAGCTGGTGGAGGCGTTGGGGGGCTGAGGGCCCGCGGGCCAGGTGGAGGGAGGCTGGGGGATGTACTCTGCCATGCCCGCCACAAGCAAGAACCCCTGGAGAGGAGGAGAGAAAGAGAAAACAAACACATGAGAAAACAGAACCAGGGCACCACACGCCAGTCCGCTTCTCTGCCAAGCCTCTTCTAGCTACTCCTTTCCAGAACTACTTAAATCTTCCCCGTAACCTCTCGGATACCCTGGTATGGTCCTTCTCAGGTGATGGTGTCCACTCTTTGGAGCCAGCCTGAGCACAGAGCACTGCACTCTGGGGTGGCGTGGACCCATCATGACACACCACAACCAGCCTGCCCTTGAAATCCTTCAGATGATCCTCCCAGCCCCAGCGTCAGCCCTGCTGCCCCAGCCATGCCCTTTCCCTGGGGACACTGGGCTGGCCCTGCACTACAACGTGCTTTGAGCAGGCTCCTCTAGACTAAGACTGGCAAATATGTCAAAACCATACAGAACAGGTATTCATTTAAACAGGGAGCTGTAATGCAAGGTAGAAGCAGGAATTATACACTAAGCACCTTTTACTGGAGCTTGCGGAGCTCTCATACACCAGAGCAGCAGAGGTAATGGGAAGGTGGGTTGCAAAAGATATTCAGCTAACTAGGAAGGTCAGGGAGTGCTGGTGGGTGCAGGAGGAGCAGAACAACAGGTCTCACTCAGTGGCATCTGCGTGCTGCAGAGCACCGTGCCTGAGCTGAAGAACATCATTTTGCTGATTGGGTGCACTTAACAGCGGCCTTATTCTGGGAAAATGCAAAGCCAAATGTTTTCCATTAAATAACACAGTGGAAGTGGCCTGTCAAAGTGAGGGGAATGAAATAAACTCCAGGGTCTGGCTTTGGAGGGGTGTTACAGTGACACTCTCGGGGGCTGCTTGCACAAGAACTGCACAACGGTGGCCTGAGAGGTGCTTTCTACCTTTTGCCCTGGTAGTGTACTCAGAGCTTCTCGAGTGCCCATGCTACAAACACAGGTTTGAACACAACACGAGCCCTCAGACACACTGCAAGCCAGAAAGAGCCAACCAGCAGCTAGAAAGGATGTGAGCCTACTGAGACCCATTGCACAGAGCCCATCTCATCACCCTCTGCTCCCACAACCTGGCCATAGGTTTTCCTCACAGACGTTCAGCTCAGTCTCCTTCACTTCAGGATCATGCAACCTCCGTGTATCTCTGCTGGTGCTGCTCTGCCTTGCCTCATTGAACTCCTGACGTTTCAGCCTGAGACCCCTTTCATGGCCACCCTGCAGGATCTGTGATCTGCAGGGCTCTCCATGACCATCTCAGGTCCAGCCAACCTTTCTGCTGTGGGCTGCACTCCTCCTTTATCCCCTGTTAAAACGCTGCAAGCCACCCTATTCCCTGGGCCCACTGCTTCCCACAGGCACTTTGATCCAAAGCTTTGCTTGTTCTTCGAGGCTTGATATTTGTCAGAACAAAGAGTAGCAAGTGCAGAGGTTTAGCAAGCAGACATAGTGTCCCTTAGGGGATAGCACTGAGACTCTTTGAATTCATTACCCCAAAGGCCTGCAGCTATTGGAAAGAAACACGTGTAGTGTCTCCTGACTGGCTTTGGGATGTTGATTGTATTTTTTTAACCCTTCTGACAAAAGCAGGAACACATCTTTCCCATCCTCCAGCACCTCTGTTTTCGCTTTCACCAGGATTTTAATTCTGAGCACCCATGCAGCTCCTCATACCACTTTTCCCATTCCCTTTTCCCACCAGCTCCCCTGCTCTGAGCTGGCTCCCTTGCAGGCTATTAACATGCTGTGGTTGAGCCCAGCTTCTTTCCCATTAACAACACAGAGGAGAAAGGTTAGCAGGGACAGCCGGGAGAAATGACTTATTACAGCGCTCAGAGCATCCATGCTGACGAGGGCATGACAATTCCAGAATGCAACATACAAAGCTTCATAATTAACAATACAACTGAGCAAAGGAATGGGAGAAACAACGCCATTAGCATTTCCCTGCTTTGCCTCCAAGCAAACATTGATTCTCCATCTCACCACTGCCAGATGCAGCTGGGATTTTGGGAAGCAGATCTGCCCAAGGCACCTCAGCAGACGAGACCACGTCTAAGAGGGGTGGCTGGTGGAGAAAGGCATGGGCTGACAGATCGTCACAGATCAAGCACACACACAAATCAGGCAGTGGCCACATCACAAGCAGTTTATCTGCTCCAATTTGTGCTGCCCAGAGTGACTCATTTGAGGTCCTATGGACACAGAGCCAGGTGAATCCCTTTGGGAGTCCTGACACTAAATACAGCCTTTGAATGACAGCTGCCCCTTCTCAAGACTACATCCTGCTCCAAACCAGCTCTGAGGCTGTGATCAGGGTGTATTTCCTGCTCTAAGCAGGATTTATACTCTGGGTCACAGGAGGGAGAGGGGAAACCCAAGCAGTGGGGCACTCACAAGCCCTTTAGGTAGAGCTAGTCCTCCTGTCTCAGATTAAAAAGGGCAAAGGAGAGATTTTCCTGCTGGAGATGGATCTGTGGTCCTCACCACCAGCAGCTCAGAGGCAGAGGTTGGAGGGAGACATTTCTGCTGTTTTGTCCAAACTGCAGCTCACGCAATGCTGACATTTTCTCTGAGACTGCAATTACTGGCCTTCCCATGCTGTGTAGCAACCAGGGTGTACCTGCTGCAATATTTCAGCCCATTTCAAATCAAAAACAGGTGAGATAAGTTTGGTACATCCACAGTAAAACAAGCACTGTGGGACAGGGCTCATGCCAGCTAAAGTAAGGTACTGGAAAGACCAGACAGGATTATGATGCTCCATATCTCACCTTCGGGATGGCTCTGACCATCCCACAAGCCATCCCGAAGATGCCCACTTGAGGACACCTCTGAGCACGTGGTGTATTTTTGAGTGCAGGTGGATGTGCATCAGGGTGGCCAGTTGTACGTGGTTGTGATCCTATAGTTGGTTGCTGCTGTGGGGCAAGCACTGGTTGTGTTACCTGTGACGCTAGGGTCTGGCTGTGGGGATGCATTAGGCCTACGGGTTTCACACTGAGTGTTTGCAGTGTTTCAGTGTAATTAGCTGTACACAGCTCCCTCTGTGTTCATGTTTGTCTGGTGTCTGCACAGTTCTCAGCCCGTTCATGGGAGGCAGAGCCCGCTTTCCTCTGCCCGTGTGTGCATGGAGGTGTGTCTGTGTGCGTGTTGGTGAGGAACAGGGAGATTTATTAGCAGTTAGCCCACATGTGGCCAATGATATCTTTCTGATATCTCCATGATTTGAAAGAGGAAAGGTTTGAAAGATTATTTTTTTTTTTACATCCCTGTCTTCACAGCACCTTCTCATGCAAAGGAACGTGGCAGAATTCAGCAGAAATCACTCCAAACCATGCCCAAATCATGCAGGCCTGGTGCACTGCCTGAAACACATCCCCCACAGCCTGCACCACAGACCGTGTCTTGCGGCTGCAGGAGGGACAAGCCCAGACCTCCTGGGCTCTCCCACCCTTATCAACATGGCTGATCACAGCCTCACACAGATCGAGGTGCTTGAGCGGGTCCAGAGAAGGGCGACGAAGCTGGTGAGGGGCCTGGAGAACAAGTCCTATGAGGAGCGGCTGAGGGAGCTGGGATTGTTCAGCCTGGAGAAAAGGAGGCTCAAGGGTGACCTTATTGCTCTTTATAGATACCTTAAAGGAGGCTGTAGAGAGGTGGGGGTTGGTCTGTTCTCCCACGTGCCTGGTGACAGGACGAGGGGGAATGGGCTTAAGTTGTGCCAGGGGAGTTTTAGGTTGGATTTACCGAACTTATTTACCGAAAGGGTTGTTAGACATTGGAACAGGCTGCCCAGGGAAGTGGTGGAGTCACCATCCCTGGAAGTCTTTAAAAGACGTTTAGATGTAGAGCTTAGTGGGGACTGTTATTGTTAGATCAGAGGTTGGACTCAATGATCTTGAGGTCTCTTCCAACCTAGAAATTCTGTGATTCTGTGATTAGAGACCCATCCTGGCCATGCTTTGGGCCTTTGTCCATGCCACGGCAAAGTGGGCACCCTTGGCCAAGAAGGAAATGCTGCAGAGATCACTCAAGTTGTTGCTGGTGAGATGGAAGAAGAAAAGGCATGGGAGCAGCACAATCCCAAATACACAGGCACCCAAAAATGACCTTTTGGAGAAGACTGCCCACTCTAGCATACCTATCCATGGGGAAGCTTTTCCCTTTACAACCTGCTTGCAGCAATGCCTCCTCTGTGACACCAGCCCTTTCCATGCGAGTGGATTCCCATCATGTCCTTTCACTTAAACCACATCAGCAATGAAGATTTCAACTAAGATGGGTCTGATAGGGCTGTGAAGAGGAAGAAAAACCCTTGTGGGCTCCCAGGCAGTGACAGCCTCAGAGCTGTCCTCACACCCCCAGCCATTGAGCTGGAATACAAAGTGCTTGCAGGAGAGGCAAAATGTGCACATATTGTTTGTGCCCCGTGGTTGTTCCCCACATGGGATGGGGGCACAAAGCTGCAGGTGGTACAAGCACAGGCGGTGGCCAGTGCTAGATAAGCTCTTCCCTTTCTGCACATCCAGGATCAACCCTTTTTGAGGTTGCAGGGAGACCCCGCAAGACCCCCTGCTCCCCCTCACAGAGCTGTGTTGGATGTGAGCTCCCACCCTGCCCCACCACCAGGCTTTGTTCCAACCCTCTCACATCTGGAGAGGACATCCTCTGGGTTGGAAAGGCAGATGGGGAGAAGTAGGAGCTTGTCTATAGGGAACACATCGCTAAGGGATTTGGGGAGCATCAAGTCAGTTATAACTTATACCTCTCCCCTCCCTATAAATTACCATCTCCCCTCCTGCCTCCAAAGGAGATACTCTGCATAAACCCAGATGCACATTTGGAGCAAACTCTGCCAAGAAAGAAAAACAGGAAGGATGCTGAAGCTGTGTGCAGTACGATGACACCCCAGCCTCTGCTAGTGAACAGAGAGGGGATATGGGAGAGGAATGGGGCTATGAAGATGGGAATCATCTGGAAGCACAGGGGAGACAATACTGGCAGCCTTCCTGCAAAGGCCTATGGGCTGTTAGGCTGCAGGTCAGTAGGCAGACCTTATGATGGCTCTGCACATCCCACACGATTTCACTGCTGGCTCTGCTACTCATTTGTATGAGCCTTAAAAGTCCTCTTCTCTCCCTGTTGTGACCAGGGAAGGAAAAAAAAACAAAACAAAACAAAACAAAAAAAAACTTAGATGGCTGCTTGAATAGAAACCACTGCAACTGCCACACCTGACCCCTGTAGTCCAAGTTCAATCCCTTTCTATAGCAGGCAGCCTTGCAAGAAAACTCAGTCCTAAAAAGTCCATAAACACACAATGTTCCCCCTTCCCAAATTTCCTACCACCCCCACTGCCAACTTAGAGCAACTCTGGAGACAGAATACAAAAAAAAAAAAAAAAAAAAAAAAAAAAAAAAAAGTGCCCAAGGAAGACAGGTAATTGAGGACCTCACCATTGTCCCAAGTCCTGATGCTGGGAGGGAAGGAGAGACGGTGCTGGGCAGCACACACTGCACACCCTGCACACGCAAAGACACACCCTGCACCGAAATGAAGAGGGTCCCATCCATCCCTGCCAGCCTGGCCTGAAGGAGGGTCCGCTCCTAACCTGCATCATGGCAAGGGGTTTCATTGAGCCTGGCAGCAAGGCACACTAACACAACACCTGGGAAATGCTTAACACCGCTAAGCCCACCTGTGCTCCCTGTACAAGGCTATTTTTCTAGCCACAGCCAAACTCATACACTTCAGAGAAACAAAATAAAATACCTCCCTTCCCCTCTACCAATTGCACCATACAGAGAGCCTCAGATTCCACATCACAGCTGCAAAATCCCCTTCCCCAGCTTCCCACCACACAGCTTGGCAGCTCCTCTCCATCCTGTCCCACCCCGCAGCCAAAACCCCAAACTCCAAGATTCTCAGGTGGAAATGCCACTTGCTAGCCTTCCCCAGGATGCCCCATCGAGTTTTACATCAGGGAACAGCAGAGCAGGATCCTGCAGCACCAGCTGCTGCCGAGAACACCAGCGAGCTTTTCCCACCAGCAGCACCTACGCTTGCCCACGAGCTGGCTCTGACCTGCAAAGCCCCTAATGACAGAGCCTGGTTTGGCCAACGGACCAGCTCCCTCCTGTGCTCCCCTCATCTCAGGCAAGCACTGAGGCATTTTCTGAGATCTCCTCATTACAATTAGTCCCTGAGGCACTGCTTTGATTGCTCTTCAGGGCACACCGCAGTGCTTCAAATACGGTGGGCTGATGAGTACCAGGAAAGCGAGGAGTTTATTACCAAGTTAGTGGGTTGATTTATGTGGTCTGAGTTATGATTAGAAGGCTTAAATACATTTGGTATTGGTCTAAGACATTTTTCAAGCCACCATGCGATTTCTAAGAGCTTCAAGGTATGCATTTCAGACACAGATGAATAAACTGAATTAGCTGACTCTATTAGGTCATTACAAACAACCACACACCTCTGCATTGCTGGGGAAAAAAACACTACTTTCCAATAACAGGCTGGGGTTGTGTACAACTTAAACACTCGTAAAATCCCCCCTGTGTTATCCATCTTAAGGATGTAAAAAATGTACAGCCAAGAGAGGGAACTATCTGATCTTGCAGAATCACCTGTGCTACTTGATTTCTGAACCCATCGGTGGACCCAGCAGTTTTAGTAAGGCTCTCTGCAAGCACAGCCGTTCACCTGCTTGGTTAAATTTGCAGGATTAGGACTTGGATTTAATAAAAGATCAAATTTACTTTAAATCAGCGGCCAGCTCTTTGAAAGAGCCAACACTGCGTGTGCATTTCATGAGTTTCCAGCTGTAGATACTTGTTCCCTGTGAGGAAAATGAATAGAAATTGGTTTCAACAATTTTTTCTCCAGGAAAAAAAAAAAAAAAAAAAAAAAAAAAAGCTGACCAAGCAAATGGCTTATTTGCAGCAGAGCCTAGAATTGAAAGATTTTCCCAAAATCAAAGATGGCAAGGGCTCAGCCTGAGCCACCCTTATTCTGGGAAGTCCTACGGGGTGGGACAGGGCTGTAACGTGACGCAGGGCTGCAGGTGAGGACCAAGTCACACTGGGCATGGATGCAGATATTCTTCAAGCCCAGATCAGACAACAGAAATGCAGCCAGCTGTGAAGTGGGTTGGTGAAAGGATGGAAGGAGCCAGGAGGAGAGGAGAGGCCACAGCTCAGGGCACAGGTGTGTTGTCAGCACTTTTAGGATACTTGGGGCTGGACCAGCGGGGAAGGCTCAGCTCTTGGAGGAGACAAGGACAGAGATGCAGAAAAGCTCGTCCAGCATCAGGGGTGCACACGAGCAGCCCAGCCACACTCCTCATGTCACAGCGGAGGCCACTGTGCCTACCCAGAAACACCCACGCAAGCAGTGAGCTCCTGGTGAATCAGCATCCCCCTCCCGCGGCGCTTCTCCTCGACGGCTGCAGCGGCGCTGGCCTTGCTCCAGCCGCGTCCACTGCCCGAGCCCC
The DNA here is from genome assembly GCF_964035555.1 of Netta rufina. Classification (NCBI taxonomy): domain Eukaryota; kingdom Metazoa; phylum Chordata; class Aves; order Anseriformes; family Anatidae; genus Netta; species Netta rufina. The sequence goes on along the minus strand of NC_140123.1, from coordinate 153,233,730 downwards.
TGAGGGCAGCAGCCAAGGGAGACTTTGTGTGAGTTGGCACTATCCCTGCTTTGCATCATGGCACATCCAGGCTCCATGAGGCAAACTAACGAGGTGCTGGCAGATCAAATCTCCCCCCTCATCTCCCTCCCTCTCCTCTGGGATGTTCACCCTGAGACCTCCTGGTGAGATGCGTGCATCCTGGTGATCTGCAGACCAAGATCTGCAGGGAAGCTGCTTTTGCTAGCCTCCAGCCAGGGCACGCTCCCTGCCAGCTAGGAAGGGAACCCAAGGCAGAGGCCGGATCCAGCCCTGTCTGACCCCCACACGCTTCCCTGGGGCAGAGGATGGTGACTCCACACCACCAGGCAAGTACTGCTGCTGCTCTTAGGAGCCTCACGGTGCACGTGCCATGAAGCTATGGTGTTATTTCAATGGCAAGAGAGCAATAAATGCTCTCAGCCCAGCAGCACCAGCCCTTGCAGGCAGCGGGGAGCCATTTCCTGCCGGTGGTTGCCCTCCTGCCGAGGGAGTGTGTGAGAGATGCTCAGGAGGTGTCCTTAAAACGTCAGGGGGAAAGGGGCAGAAAGGGGACTCCTCAGTTCCCTTCCTGAGGCTCTGAATTAAAAGTTTTCTTGCAGGTGGGGTGTTGAGAAGATGAGGAGCTTACGGGTTTCCTTCTGCTGCTAGAGAAGTTCACACTTTGGAGGGAAAGCAGCAAGGGGTGGGGGTCTCCAGACCCCTCCCTTCTCCCAAGGTAACAAACCCTTACTCACCAGCCCAAATTTAAGACCGAGAGCTCTGCAACAGCACGCAGAAACAACTGACAATTAACATCGCAGTCTTCCATGCGACAGAGAGACAGAAGCACTAGCAACCCCCAGATCAATGAGAAAAACACTCCTTATTAGCAGAGAGAAAATGCAGAGCAAGTTCTGCTTTTTGATGTTTATCATTTTTCTTTGTAATAATTTGCAAGGAAATGATGCATGTTGTTTTTCCTTTTTTCTTTCTCCTCTTTTTTTTTTTTTTTTTCAAGCCCCTGGTACTTTTCACACAGCTGCTGTTACCAAGAAGCAAAAGGTCTCCATCAAGAGTGTTACAAAAAACAGTATTGGCAGAAAATATGTCAGATAATTGCCAGTCACCGATGTCTGACATTATTTCTGGTTCTCTTCTTTTTTTAATTTTCCATTTCTCTTCCCCCCCCCCCTCAACTCCAGCCAACAGCTTCCAGTGATGTACAGAAGATGATGCATTTGCTATATTAAAGTACATCCTATTCCCTGTCCCTTCTCAGACACTTTGGATGTTGCACACACAATTCAAACGCAATAATCATCACAAACAAACCAAGGAAAGACAATTTATGAAGTCCAAATCCTGGACCCAACTCTCACTTGGCAAAGAAACAACAAAAAAATATCCCGAACCCAAGAAGCCCCTAACCAGTGAGATGGTTTAAAGAAAAGTTATATATATATAAGTCTCAGACAGTTACCTCTCCAGGGAGGAGGTTTTGTAACCCTTCCTCTTTCCCACTGTCCTTCCCCATCACAACATCACAAACTAAGCAAGGCTCAATTTCAAATTCCTGGGATTATCCACGCTCTCTGTATCATTTTTAGCCATGTAGAAAGAGATGCTGGAAATGTGTGACAAACACGTTCTCTCCTCTAATTGTCCGTGGACGTGAATCGCTGGCCACAGGCTCGTTCCACCACCCCTGCCCAGATCACACACCAAAATCAATTCTTGCTACTTGTTGGGTAAACAGAGGCAGCCTTACATACATGGGCACTGCACACGGACACACACGGACAGCTGGGCATGCACAGGGAAATAACTTTCCTCTCCGGAAAGCCGGAATTGTTCACATTACAGACATGTCTACCCCGAGCCTTTACTTCTGCTGGGGAGGAAACAGGTAGGAAAGCAAAGAGGGGTGATGCAGGTACATGGGAGGGCGCGAGTCCCCTACGAGAAGGGAAGCAAAAAGGAGTGAAACAAGACAGACATAAGGTTAGCCAGGTGTGCATGCTTCTCACCTACCTTTGCATGGAAAAGAAATCTCCAAGGGAGAAGTGTCCAAGTCAGAGAAGCAAAATAAAACACTAATGAAGACGGTTTGAAAAATTCCCCACCAGGAAAAAAAAATAAATAATAATAATAAAATGAAATAAAATTAAAAAAAATAAAAATAAAAAGCCCCCCCCGCCCCCACCCCCCTCCTTGCACACAGGCACACACACACACACACACACCTCAGCACCCCGGGGGGTGGGGGGGAAAATAAAAGAAAAAGATGAGGATCAGCTGAGTGACGGGGAGCAAAGGACCTGCAGGCAAGGACCGGGGAGTTGTGTTAGATCCGGAGCTGCGAGTACTGAGCGTGTGCAGGAAGGAGATGGTTTAAAAGGAGAATACATGTTAAGAAATTGTGGCTGCTCAGGCTGGAGTCTGAAGCTCTGCTGTCCAAAAAAAAATAAATAAAAAATAAAATAAAATAAAAAACCACACAAATAGGACCTCTTCCTTCGCAGGAGGGCTTGGGGGGCTGCGTGTGGCTGTGTGTGTGTGTTTTCCAGGCGGGTGGTGTTAAGAAGTGACAGAAGCTTCCTCCTGAAAAGCCCCGAGGGTCAAACCGACGGTGGGGTGCTGGAAGGCGCTGGTGGTGTGGGTGGGGGCAAGTTCGGCTGGTCGGCGGTGGGGATGTGAGGAGGAAGGGCCGGTGTGTGCTTTCTGTCTGTCTGTCTCGCTCTATCTGTGTCTTATGGTATGTTCACCGGCGGCTCGCGGAGCGACTGCACAGCGAGAATAACTGTACGGGCATAGAGGGAGAGAGAAACGCCGTCCTTACAGTGACACCAAATGTCTTTAGGGGAAACCTACAATTAGAGGCACACGAAGTAGGGATTTAAGGGGAAGGGGAAAAATCTCCCCGCACACACAGGTGCAGGGGGTCTCAGGACAGCCTCTAGTCCCCTGCCCTCAGCCCTCTCTGCCTCCCTTCCCTGATAGGCACCTGCTTTGGTGTGCTTGCCTTGCCCTGCACTGGAGAGTGTGTGTCCCTCCCAGGTCACAAAGCAAACAGAGCAGGCAAACACCCTCTGGGGAGATTTAACACAGCAACCTGAACCCCCTCCCTCAAAGTCAGCCACCCGCCCTGCTCCCAAAACTGCTAGGGGAGCTCAGGGGTGGGCACAACCCACTGAAAATTACTTTTCTGCTGTGTTTTGTGTTGCTGTGGGGAAACGAGAGAGGTGGACAAAACCCACAAGGATCCCAGCATAGGAAGGCTATATAGAGTGCTTCAGCCCCATCTCCCCCACCAGCCCCATCCCGTGGCCGAGCAGCTTGGCCCCACACCAGCACAGCCACCCCTTAGTGGGGGTTAGTCTCAAGTCACCCCCAAGGCTCATCATGGGTTTTTCTCACCCAGACCAATAAACCCCCAGATATGAGGAGAGATGGAGATGCTCTTGCCACGTGGCTTCTGCCACAGGTGTTTGTTGTAAATAAAGAGCTAAGAAATATCTGGCTCTCAGCTGGGATGCAGTGCAACATGTGCTGCACCCCAGAGGCTCCTCTGCTCCCTCTCAGGGCTACGCAGATTCTTCTCCAGCTCTTCCCCACCAAGACGAAGACTGTGCCAGCTGACGCAGACATTGTGCTCATGGCTGGAAGAGCTGGGTCAGGGTAATTAACACTTCTGACCTAAAAATGGCTGGGAAAGCAGGCACTTCTATCTGGCTGCAAAACAGGCCCTTTGATGTTAACTCTCTGTGGGACGGGCACGGAGCAGGCCCACCTTCTGATAAAGCCACGATCTAGGGTGAAAACCACCCGCCATCCCTGCATGGCATGGCTTGGCTTTGCCACAGACCTTAAGCAGAAGCCACAGAGCCCAGGGCTGCTTTTGCCACCTAGGTTAAAGTCCCTCGAGCCTCAAGATGGTGGTTGGCCCTGCCACGGCCCCTCGTGAGGCCCTAAAATGCCTTTGGATCAGAGGCAGCAGCCGCTGCCCACTTTCAGCAGAACAGGGTTGTGTTTTATGGAGCATCTAATCTTGTTTCCTCTCCTGAAAGATGAACTCGGCCCTCAGAGGATCCTTAAGGTGCACCAGGAGTGCTAAAAGAGAAGAGAGAACAGAGTTGTAAATGACGGGAGCATTGCAAGCATCAAAAGTTATCTGATTAACAACCTGCCTGAAAAACTGCTTTTCCTCTCAGAGCTTCTGAAAAGGGCTGCAGATGTACAGTAAGCCCATGCATCAGCCTCAACCTGGGGGGAGATTTAATTCAGGAGAAATATTCGTGCTGGTGGGAGCTCTCCTTGTCTCGCACTGCGTGGTGTAGGACGCTGAGTCCAGCTTCATCATCCCAAAAGTCAGCTGAGGCAGAGATGAACTCTCTGAATGCTTTGGTGCCTGGCATGGGCAACATAGGCAGTCGCAGTCCCATAATACACACACCTGTGTGTGCCTTCCCCAGCCCTACATATGCCAGAGGGGCTGGCTGACCTTCTAGTCTGCTCGTCCCTATAAGTCCACCCTGGCTGCAGAGGTCAATCCCCTCGGTTTTCTGTCTTCCCCCTCACCAGCCACAGGATATTTGCCATTACCTCTCCTCATAAAAAGGCATCTGTGATTTCTTCTTTGGAAGCAGAAGGGCTTCAATTCTGTCCCCGAAATGATGAATCTGAGCATTATATGATTTCAGATGCCTGCAATTCACCAACAAGCCCCTTCAGGGGGAACAGGGAAAAATGCAATTGAATTTATTCATGCATGAATATCAAATGAGAAAAAGAGAATGAGGAGGAGGGCAGGAGAAAGAGGGAGAGGGTGAGAGAGGAGGAAGAAAGGGCAGCAAGGAGAGGCAAAAAAAATGAAATTGTGAAGGAAGATGCAGGGAACACACAGAGGGGGACAGGGATGCACATGAACACATAAGAAGGACAACCTGTGGGTCATCCCTGATGCATACATCCCAGGACCATGCCTGTTTGTTTTCCAGTCTACCCACACCACAAGGATCAGGTATAATGCTTGAACTCCCACTCAGACAAACCCTCCAGATCTACAAAAACATGGGGTAGGCACAAAAGGAGGGGAGAGGGAAGGAGGCTGGGTTGGGAAATGGAGTCATGCCGTGCATCCCATCACAAATTTGGTGGCGAAATGAGCGAGCCTAGAGCAGCTCATGCTCCTGCAAGAAACAAACCCAGAGCAGAGACCCTCATCCCTACACCCCTTCCACCAGGCAGGGTTTCTGTCAGCTTCTGGGGATGGGATGGAGTAGAATAGAACAGAACAGAGCAGAACAGATGTGAGCATGGCACACGTTGGTCCTACACACACATCCACAGCACTTTCAAGGGTCCCTCTCTGTCTCCTCCGCAATTTTTGAGTGGAACAGCAAAGCTCATGCCTTCCCTTTCACCACCCAGGCCAGCAGCACTGGCTGGCAGGTCAGTAAGTATGAGATCCACTGTGAACAGCACCAGAGAGGGCACCAGGTGTGAGGCAACGGGCAGCAAAGGGGAAGCATCTCCCATGCAGAGAGGCTGCAGGGTGAGGAGATGCATCCTTCTGCCCAGCAGGTCTGCAGGTGGCTGAGAGGAAGCTGAACCTTCAGCCCTGGATTTAGAGGCATCCTATGGCCAAGCCCCAGGGGCAGCAACCAGCCAGGGCTGAGCCCGTCCCCAGACACCCAGCAGGGAAGAGGAGCAGCCAGGCAGCAGCAGGCTCTTCCACGGCACTCCCAGGTGGGGCAGCAGGTCCAGCATCTGTTGCCGCCACGGGTTTGTGTTTGCTGCTTCCAGGAGACGGTGCCCAGCTTTTCCCACACCATTCAAAATAGAAAGAGAAAAATAAAATGAGGGAGAGAGAGAGTGTGTGTAAGCTCTGACGTGAACCTAACTTTAGATCCAAGGGCTGATGACTCACTCCGCTGGGGGAGAAGTGGCTGAGCTGGCTGTAGGTTTCTGTTTATATACCTCACTGAGCTAAATATATAGACTGAGAAGTTCTTCTGTTCTAGCCCAGCAGCTTCAATCTGCATATTATCCCTCTCAATCTTAATGTTCCCTCTCCTCCTAAATCTCTGCCTCTTTCCCCTAGCATTGCCTTCCTAATCCCCTTTACGCTTGCTTTGTTGTAGGAAATGGAAGCACCACACGTCTCCCCACCTTCCCCTCTCCCTGCTGTCTGTGGTTAGGCTGGCGGGGGATTTCTGGAGTGATTCAGTGTTGTGGCTCTGAAGCAGAGCTCCTCACACAGACCTGCCGGAGTATTTCCGAGCTGGCCGGGTGCTCCCTGCCAGCCGTGGGGCCAGCAATCAGACCCACAGCTCCCAATCCCAGTGGTCACACAGCTCCCAGGATGGATGTCAGCTCCCTCTTGGAGGTCCCTCATCCCATTGCTTCAGTGCTGAGCTTTTTTTTTTTTTTTTACCCATCATCTACTGCAGACTCCACCGTATAAAGCAAGGTACCCACAGCAAGAGGCTGTTCCTTAGCATCTCTTTGCAGGCAGCGGAGGCTGAAGATGGCCCCCATCGCTTGATGAAGGCAGAGCATTGTACATGTGGGAGAAGAGGCCCCTCAAGAGGTGTAACACTGGAGATGGGGCATGAGACAGACCACGATGTGGCAGGGGAGGGGAGGCTGAAGGAGAAGGTGGAGCACAGGAGGACCATTTGGGCTGCACTGAATGCCACCGTGAATCAGCACCATCTGCAAGCTGTGCCACCCCTTCTCCTCTCCTCCCCTCACCCCAAAGGGGTCGAGACAAGTGGAGAAGGGGATAGTGAAAGAGAAGAGCTTAGAAAGAGGTGAGGAGGGAAATATAAATGAATCCCTCTGGCAGAGGAGAGAAACAAAGAGAGCACAAGGGAAAAAGGAATCCCTGCCCCCAAAGGTTCAGCTGGAGGCACGGTGGCAGACAGCCTTCTAGACAGGAGACAGACACCATGCAGGAAAAGGTGGTGTGTTAGGAGAAACAGCAGCAGAGAGGAAAAGCGTAATGAGGGTGTGTGTGTTTGAGGGAGAGGTCTCCGAGGGATGGAATTCAATTTAGCCCAACAGCTCAGCCTAGGAAAGGAAGCTCACCACTGCAGTTTGCCAAGCTGCTGCTGGGAAGAGGAGCACTGCCTTCAAAAGCCGGGGGCAAATTTTCTCTGGATGGGAGCCTGTGGGATCCATTTGTGGGATCTGGCTCTGGGCTTCCCCAAAGCATCCCATGGGCTCAGGCCCAGTCTCTATGGGGCTGTCCCACACAACCCATGGGGTGCCAGTTTGCCACCTTGCTCAAAACCTTCTCACCTCCTCTCCAAAGTGCCCGAGAGCCAGTTTCCCAGCTGGTTGGTGAGCACCATCCAAAGGGCAGCTGCGGGGAGCCTGGGCACAGCAGCCCCATAACCTCATACGCCAGCAGGATCATGGCAGAGAGCTAAAGTAGCTCTCTTCACCCTCCCTTCAGCAGATCCTCCAGGGAGCAGAGGAGAAGGCAAGGGCTGAAGAGAGAAGGGGGTGAAGAGAGCAAGGCTGTCTCTCAGACAGCAGACAGTCCTTTATTATTAACTCTTCAAGGCTTGGTGCCATGCTCTGCATTTATCCCGGGTGCTTTATCCCAGCTGAACCTGGACCCGTGGTCCCTGACCATGGCTTTGGATCCAGGAGAGCCTTGGAGGCAAAACAGCTGAGTGCCCACAGCCAGCTGAGTGGCAGATGGCAGCAATGGGCTGAAAAGTGAGAGAACAGCTGGGGTGAATAAAGAAAATGGAGAAAGAATTAAAAAAAAAAAAAAAAAGGAACAAAGGCAATCTTGTGGTGCCACCTCTTGATAGGTTTGCACAACATAGCCTGGCCCAAGAAGTTCTGGGTCCAAGCACAGCCACCTCCCAGAGCAGAAAAGCAGGAGTATAAAGGAGGTTGAAAACGGGGTTGAGATTCACCTTCCTCCAAGGTGAAAACTGCTTACACCCACCGATTCTAGTCCTAGGCTCCAGGGCAAGAAAAAAACACAAGATCAGACCACAGGCCATAAGCAATGGAAAAGGGACCTTTTTTTTTTTTTTGCAGGGACCCTTCCCAGCATTATCTGTTTGTGTCTCTGCCTGAAGCATGGCACACACTCAGCGCCCCTTGTTGACAGGAACACACTCTCCCATGTACTTGAAGCTACCGGTGAGGAATTTTCTAGGTCCAGAGGTAGCTGTTGTGCTTTTCTCTTCTCTTGTTGAGCTACAAAACAAGGCATCTTCTCCAGCATTTTTCAGCTGGAGAGGCATTACACAAGCACTTGATGAGGGAAACAGATCTAATTAGCTCTCTGCTCAGAGATGGGGAACCTGAGGCCCAGAGAAAGAAGATGATCGATCCAACATCATGCCTGGGATGCCTCAGCTCAGCACCCACACGGTGGGTAGTCCTGTACCAGCACCCAGCTGGGGTCCCCTGGATAAACATCTCACCACAAATAAAGAAAACCTCGTACTGCAAGGGGAGGATGTTTCCACCGCACAGCTGCACAGGTACATTTCTCACTGCGATGGATCATCTCCTGTTCTGCTGAGACAGAGCATCAATAGAAAGGATGATCTTCGATTAGGTCAACTGATCCAAAGTGGCAGCTCCTCTGCTTCTAACTCTACCCAAGTCCCACAGTCCTCTTGGGTGTATTTCCCAAACAAGCAAGAAAATAGAAGAGACAGAAAGATATAAATATTGGAGACCACACTTGAGCTACAGCGGTGCCTGAGGGAGAATTAAAGAAAGCAAAATGAAATCAGAGAACGGTTTATCAGATGCAAGGTTAGAAAGGGACAGGGGTTATTTTCAATAATGAAAATCACTGCTCCACATGCCGGCTACCAACCTGCTCCCTCCCCCTGCTCCTCCAGAAAACTGGAGTGGTTGGAAGAGACCTCAAGATCATTGAGTCCAACCTCTGACCTAATGCTAACAGTCCCCACTAAACCATATCCCTAAGCTCTACATCTAAACGTCTTTTAAAGACTTCCAGGGATGGTGACTCCACCACTTCCCTGGGCAGCCTGTTCCAATGCCTCACAACCCTTTCGGTAAAGAAGTTCTTCCTAACATCCAACCTAAAACTCCCCTGGCACAACTTAAGCCCATTCCCCCTCGTCCTGTCACCAGGCACGTGGGAGAACAGACCAACCCCCACCTCACTACAGCCTCCTTTGAGGTACCTATAGAGAGCGATAAGGTCGCCCCGAGCCTCCTCTTCTCCAGGCTGAACAAGCCCAGCTCCCTCAGCTGCTCCTCGTAGGACTTGTTCTCCAGACCCCTCACCAGCTTCATTGCCCTTCTTTGGACTCTCTTGAGCACCTCGATGTCCTTCTCGGGGCGAGGGGCCCAAAACTGAACACAGTACTCGAGGTGCGGCCTCACCAGAGCTGAGTACAGGGGGACGATCACCTCCCTAGCCCTGCTGGTCACACTGTTCCTGATACAAGCCAGGATGCCGTTGGCCTTCTCGGCCACCTGAGCACACTGCTGGCTCATATTCAGCTGACTATCCACCATCACTCCCAGGTCCTTCTCTGCCTGGCAGCTCTCCAACCATTCCTCTCCCAGCCTGTAGCTCTGTTTGGGGTTATTGCGCCCCAGGTGCAGGACCCGGCACTTGGCCTTGTTGAACTTCATGCAGTTGACCTCAGCCCATCGGTGCAGCCTATCCAGATCCTCCTGCAGAGCTTTCCTACCCTCAAGCAGATCAACACACACCTAGCTTGGTGTCATCTGCGAACTTACTGAGGGTGCACTTGATGCCCTCGTCCAGATCATCGATGAAGATATTAAAGAGGACCGGCCCCAGCACCGAGCCCTGGGGAGCGCCACTAGTGACTGGCCTCCAGCTGGACTTGGCTCCATTCACCACGACTCTTTGGGCCCGGCTATCCAGCCAGTTTCTAACCCAACAAAGCGTGAGCCAGTCCAAGCCAAGAGCAGCCAGTTTCTTGAGGAGAATGCTGTGGGAGACGGTGTCAAAAGCCTTGCTGAAGTCAAGGTAGACCACATCCACAGCCTTTCCCTCATCCACCCAGCGCATCACTTTGTCATAGAAGGAGATCAGGTTTGTCAAGCAGGACCTGCCTTTCATAAACCCATGCTGACTGGGCCTGATCGCCTGCTTGCCCTGCAAGTGCTGCGTGATGACTCTCAGGAGGATCTGCTCCATGAGCTTCCCTGGCACTGAGGTCAAACTGACAGGCCTGTAGTTTCCCGGGTCTGCCCTCCGGCCCTTCTTGTAGATGGGCATCACATTTGCTAGTCGCCAGTCAACTAGGACCTCCCCCGATAGCCAGGGCTGCTGATAAATGATGGTAAGTGGCTTGGCCAGCTCCTCTGCCAGTTCTCTCAGTACCCTTGGGTGGATCCCATCCAGCCCCATCGACTTGTGCACATCCAAGTGCCATACCAGGTCACCAACCAGTTCTTCGTGGATAGTGAGGGCCACATCCTGCTCCCCATCCCCTTCCACCAGCTCAGGGTACTGGGTATCCAGAGAACCTGAGCCACGTGTTTAACAGGTGGGCTTTCCGTGTCAGGCCAACAAACAGGGCCCTCTGTTCCCCTAAGAAGAGAGTCTCCCACAACAATAACCCTTTTGTCTTTCTTGGTGGAGGCAGTCCTGAGGCGTGGAGTCGACCTCCTCGCCCTAGGCATCCTCCTGGGAACACTTGCTACCTCTTCCTCACCCACCAGTCTCTCGAGCTCCAGGGCCTCAAACCTGTTGCATAAGGGCACCTGGGAAGGTGGGGCCGAAAGGGGAGGGCATTGCTTCCGATGTCAAGCAGGGACCCGTTTCCATTCCTCAACTCCCAGATCCCCTCCCTCTGACCAACGGCGACAGGGCAGGGGGTCCACCCCCAGCTGGGGTGTCTCACCTCAATACTTCTCCTTGAGGCCCTGCAGGGAGTAGCTCCACAAGTCCATCTCCCACTCACACTCCCTGATATCCCTCAACCTCTCCACCTCCTCCTTGAGCTCCGCCACCATGCGGGCCAGGTCATCCACCTGCTCGCACCTCATGCACGCAGTTTCTCTGCCTCCTGCTGATGGCAGGAACAGGCTCAGACACTCCTTGCATCCCGTGACCTGAACTGCTACATTTTTTAACAGGTAGTCAGTCTGGGTGTGTACCGACTTCCTGGAGAGCACGCCATGCCTGGAGGAGACCATTATCACCTAGCTAACGGCTGTTGTTAAGGAGCTGTTGGTATGGGCAGTGGGAGCGCTCTGCCCTTCCTGCCTGCCCTGCCTGCTCTAACTGCTGCGCCATGCCCTTCTGACACGCCATGCCCTGTTTGCCTGTCCTGGTTGCTCGCGCACCCCAGGGGCAGCTTTTGAACAGCTGGGGAGGGGGCGCCTCAAATCCATCCCAATCTGTTTCTACCTACCACTAGGCAAATTCTGCATTCACATTGCGGTACCTTTTTCACACAGCCCATTTTTCAAGCTTCCAAATACTTAAGAACATTCTTCAGAGTCAGGCTTACCTTTGTGCACTTGGGTTTCGGAGGCCTTTCGTTTTTTTTCCCCTGTGCTTGGCATGGAGCTTAGAATCCACGTAAGTAATTTCACTGAAAACAGACAAGGTGAAGGAAGTACTCAAACTCACTGAATATTGGAGTAGTAACCAGACAACAACAGAAAGGGAAGGTGAAACTGTAGAAGGTACTTGCATGGCCATAGTTTACACGGCAGTTGACACCAACCACAATCTGCAATGATTTCTACTTGCCTTTCATCATTCGTCCGCGGCACCATGCTGAGAAAGGATTCCCATCGAGAATGGGACCAGCTAAGAATCCATGTATGGAACTTCACTGAAAAAAACAAGGTGAAGCAAGTCCTCATGCTCCCCGACAGAAAGCCACTGTAGAACCCAGGGACACTTACCTGCCAGATCCCGAACTTGAGTTACTGACAAACTACTTCACGGGGAAGTAGCACCACCAGGGTTTTCCTGTTCTGAGATGTCACCACCAACGTCACTTGCTCATAGAGTCTCCAAAGCTCTTTCACGGAGATGATAGAAAACACGAAGAAAAAGCAGCCTACTTGGGAACACTGAGTCCATTTCACCAGGACAGCAGAACAGCACCCTAAGTAACCTGAACCTCAACCTCCCCTGCAGTGGCAATTCTTCCCATAACTCCTCATGCTTCCTTTATAGCAAAGGTCAAATGATCCCCACCTGGCAGATTTCACTTCACATGTGTGGAGCCAAGAGACCTTGTGGAATAGGCTCATCAACCTGGCTTCAATGTTTTAGGTTCAATTGCTCCTTATCGCTAATAGAAATCACCTGACAAGGGGCTCAGTGGTTAGTGTTGCCCTAATGAATTAAGTACAAAAGACACGTAAGGGTCATATTTCTGCTAGTCATTCTGTGAGGAAAATTAGTACAGAGCCTGTTAAAATAAGATTAACAAACCTAAATAAAAGAAAGACATAAAAGAAAAAAGAAAATGACCTAAAAGGCAAAATTGCTGTCATAGATTTTCATCTGTCTAGTCATGACAGATCAAGAATATAGCCATCAGAATGGCTTTTCTTGACATTATTGTTATTTAAATTTGCTTCTCTGAGACCTCTTCTTTATGCAGGACTTCTCAAAATCTAGCGCCATCACCTCTGACTACAGTATTTCCTTTGGCTGCATATAAACTATCACGTATAAGTGGCAGGATCCGGATCCTCACTCCCTATTCAGGTCAAGGACCGGGCTGAAAGTTTTGGCTTTAATTTGGTTACATGACTACATTGCTGTTGTTGTGGTTTTCCCCGGCCGGCAGCTAAGCACCGTACAGCCGTTCACTCCCCCTCCCCCCTCCCTCTCTGGGATGGATGAGACAAATAGGAAAACGAAGCCTGTGGGTCGAGACAGAGACAGTTTATTAAGACAGGAAAAAAAAATAATAACAGCGAGAATAGTACTGCTACTACTAATGCGTACGGAATAAGTGATGCAAAATGCAATTGCTCACCACCCGCTGACCCATGCCCGGCCTATCCCTCAGCAGATGGACCCCCCATTAGGCTGCAGCCAAAGCGTTCCTCTAGATCTGCAAGTCTGAAGATGGTTGAGTGGTTGGAAAGCTGCCTGGCAGAGAAGGACCTGGGAGTATTGTTTGATAGCAGGCTGAATATGAGCCAGCAGTGTGCTCAGGTGGCCGAGAAGGCATGGTGGCTTGCATAAGAAACAGTGTGTCCAGTGGGTCTAGGGAAGTGATTGTCCCCCTGTACTCAGCTCTGGTGAGGCCGCACCTCGAGTACTGTGTTCAGTTTTGGGCCCCTCGCCACAAGAAGGACATCGAGGTGCTCGAGCAAGTCCGGAGAAGGGCAATGAAGCTGGTGAGGGGTCTGGAGAACAAGTCCTACGAGGAGCGGCTGAGGGAGCTGGGATTGTTCAGCCTGGAAAGGAGAAGGCTCAGGGGCGACCTTATCGCTCTCTACAGGTACCTTAAAGGAGGCTGTAGAGAGGTGGGGTTTAGTCTATTCTCCCACGTGCCTGGTGACAGGACGAGGGGAAATGGGCTAAAGTTGTGCCAGGGGAGCGTAATCAATGACCGAGTCCCAGATAGGATTGCAATTACAGTTTACAATTTATTAAAGGAATAGAGGTAAGCAAACAGAGCTGGGTGCGCCGGGAGTCTCTGCTCCAGCAAGACGCACACAAGTTACGTCAGGCGGCTGGTTTTTATGCTCCAAGGCTAATACATATTCATTACCACTTCTAGAAAAGGCAGGGTTATTATAATTAGTTCCCGGAATCTGAACCCTCCCACTGGCACATGCGTATCAGTCTCTGGTGGTCCCTCTGGGGGTCTCTCGTGCTGAAGGCTCGTAGTCTTCCTCCCAGGCTTTTTCCTTGTCCTTCTCCTTTGTCCATCTTGGCCAGATGTCAGAGACTTGTGCAGCATCCCATGCAAGCTCTGTCTTTTTAGTCGTCCTTCAGCTTTTTCCCTTCTCCTTAAGCTCTTGGCCACATATCAGAGACTTGCATGTTGTCCCATGCAATAGTCATAATAGTTTGCAGTTCTTCTGAAACCCCTTCATTCTCTTATCCCCTACTGACACAAATTGCTGCACAATTCCTTTGCAAGATACAAGAACTATACACATTAACCACTCTGTTTTTCTTAGACTTGTATAACTACAAGGGTACGTAAGACAGAAGGTGTGGTGGGTTTCCGTGGCAAGGTTTTTGTAGCAGGGGGCCATAGGAGTGGTTTCTGTGAGAAGGATCTAGAAGCTGCCCCATGTTTGGTAAGGGCCCCACTGCTGACCAGAGCCGAGCCAATAAGCGATGTTGTTTGTGCCTCATATTTAAGACAGGGAAAAAAACACTGCGCCACACAGCAGCTGGGAGAGTGAGAGGAGTGAGGCACAGCCTTGCAGGCGCCAAGGTCAGTGAAGAAGGAGGGGGAGAGGTGCTCCAGGCGCGGCAGCAGAAGTCCCCTGCGGCCTGTGGTGAGACCCTGGTGAAGCAGGATGCCACAATGCCACAAATGGGCTTAAGTTGAGCCAGGGGAGTTTTAGGTTAGATGTTAGGAAGAATTTCTTCACTGAAAGGGTTGTTAGACATTGGAACAGGCTGCCCAGGGAAGTGGTGGAGTCACCATCCCTGGAAGTCTTCAAAAGACGTTTAGATGTAGAGCTTAGGGATATGGTTTAGTGGAGGGCTGTTAGCGTTAGGTTGGAGGTTGGACTCGATGACCTTGAGGTCTCTTCCAACCTAGAAATTCTGTGATTCTGTGATTCTGTGAAATTCCAGTTCATACCAGAAGACGTTCTTCTCACTGCAGTACAGTTAAGAGCCACAAAGTGCCAAAAAAAAAATCACACACAGACACACACCAAGAAAAAGGTAACGTATTTTCAAATCACTTTTAGGCGTTGGCGTTATTTACTTGACTGATCTTGCATTCAGCGCTTGATCTATGTGGAGGGGAACGTGTAATGCCATGCAAGGTTGTTTGGTTGTATGACTGACAACGGGGCTTTAAAAGTTTGAACTGTTTGTATAGAAGCAAAATACAGAAGAGTACGCTATGCCCAAGGGAAACGTAGAAACTACCCATTGTGTCTCAGGTATAAAGTTTTCCCTTAAAAGGTGTAAGCAGCTGTTAAGGTGTAGGAAAAGGTGTAAGCAGCTGTTTGAGTACAATCCTTACGTCTACGTGAACATTTTCCTCTCCAGTTTCCAACTTGGAGTGCAACACTTTTCATCATACTCTTAGATCAGGATTCTGATTCTAACCATGGTTCCTAGTGCAGAGAACTTTTCCAGAGGAGAGAGAAGCAAAGCAGTCCTGACTGCTTTGAATGAGATGGAGATAGCAAACAAACATAAACGAGGAAAATAAACCTGTGGGAATGTTTTCAGATAATTGTCATAGTCCAAAAGTGTTAAATTGGTTCAGTCCCTGAAAGTTAATTAGCGTAAACTCAGGTTGCATCACTGAACTTGAAGTAGTAGGATAGACTTGCCCCATTGCAGAGCCTCAGTCACGGATTACATTGCCATTGCTTCTAACTCTATACAAGAATGAAAGAGAAAAGCACACCTTTCTACTTTGGCAGCTACTGGCAGACCTAGAGAGAGGGGAAAAAAAAACAAAGTTGTTATTTAAACCGTAAAGTTGTTTTAAGGCATTTCACCAAATCTGTAATATTCGGTAGTGAGCAGACAACAAATGAAAGGGAAGAGGAAACAGTAGAAGGTACTTGCATGGGCCTTAGTTTATGTGGCAATTGACAACAAGAACGACTTGCAAGGATTTCAAAGTGCCTTCCACCATTCACCCTTGGGACTCTGGGGACCAGATATTCTCGCCCTCTCCCTGCCACACATAACTCTCCTACCTCTCAACACATCTGTGCATGACGCTCCTTAGGATTTCTTTAACCTTTGACAAAACCTCAAGCGCATTCTGGAGACATACCGAGAAGAACGTACTCGTGTGAACATCCCAAGGATAGACGAAGCTTTGGAAGGCTACCATAACTCACCTGGAGGAGAAGAAAGGGAGAATGAACAAGCGGGAAAACACATCTTCCCCCGAGCCTCCCTCGGAAACTATGAACAAGGACGCCTTTCACACTTTTTCTTCAGGGAGCCCGTCTATGGGGGGACCAGGACTGGGGACTTTTCTGAGGGTGACAGATAGGAGGGGTCTCCCCACCCTTGCTGTTGCTCGGCAGCCCTCTCCTGTGTCCCGACAAGGGGTAGAGGCTGCCCCCGTTATACACATGCAGAACAGAGGGCCAGACTGTCCGCAAGAGACAAGGGGCTGGACACTTGTCTCGGCTCGAAGCAGAAAGAGACGTCTGCCCCCGACACCCACGCTGCCACCTACCCCCACGGTGTCCCTGGGAAATAGATTTGAGGCTCTCAGAGAGGTTGCGGAAGAGGCTGAGGGCCTGGACAGTAGTCTGAACCCGGGAAGCAACCCCGAGAAGAGAGTCAAGATTGGGGGAAGTGCAAAACATAAGGATCAGGCCCAGAAGGAGCACCGCATTGTGACCTGTGCCACAAAAAAAGAGCGGAGATAGCAATCAAATGTAAATGAAGAAAATAGACCTGTAGGAGTGTTTCCAGATAATTGTCGTTGTCCAAAAGCGTTAAATTGGTTCAATCCTTGAAAGTTAATTAATGGAAACTCCAGTTGCATCACTGAATGTGAAGTAGTAAGATGAACTTGCACCATTGCAGAGCCTCAGTCATATTTTAAATCGGCACTGCCTCCTTCACAAGAATGAAAGAGAAAGGCACAACTTTCTACCTTGGCAGCTACTGGCAGACCTAGAGAAAGAAAAAACGTAAAGTTGTTAAAATTAGAAAGTTACGTTTATTTTGTTTGGTTGGTTGTGTGTTTTTTTTTGGACATTTCACTGAATATGTAATATTGGAGTAGGAACCAGACAACAACAGAAAGGGAAGGTGAAACAGTAGAAGGTACTTGCATGGCCATAGTTTACATTGCAGTTGACAACAACCACAATCTGCAATGATTTCTACTTGCCTTTCACCATTCTCCCTTGAGACAGAAAAATGGGATTTCCGTGTTATGTAAGGAGAGTGCAACCCCTCTCAAAATACGGGAGCCTGGGGTACGCTACAGAGCACTGAAAATGTTAAGACTAGGAGGCAACGAACTCAAAAGGCAAAGGAGGCTGAGCCTTTCTGGCTGTTCAGATAACAGAAGAGAAACTCAGATTTGGGCCCAGGAGCTGCGATTTTAGGGAATGGGGCCCCTCCCCAACAGGAAACAACTCCAGAACGCAGGAACGCTCACCTGCCAGCTCCTGAACTGGAGTCACTTCCAAGCTACTTCCCAGTGAGGTCACACCATGAGGCTTTTACTGTTCTGAGAAGACACCACCAACACGGCTAGCTCATAGAGTCTCTAAAGCTATTTCACAGAGACGGCAGAAAACATGAAGAATCACAGAACTGTAAGGGGTTGGAAGGGACCGCGAAAGATCAAGTCCAACCCCCTGCCAAAGCAGGTTCCTCAGAGAAGGCTGCCCAGGTAGGCATCCAGACAGGCCTTGAATATCTCCAGAGAAGGAGACTCCACAAGCTCCCTAGGCAGCCTGTTCTAATGCTCCGTCACCCTCACCGTGAAGTTCTTTCGCATGTCAGTGCTGAACTTCCCGTGCTCTAACTCGCAGCCTTTGCCCCTTGTCCTATCCCCACAAACCACTGAGAAGAGGTTGGCCACATCCTTCTGTCCCCCACCCCTCGGATATTTATATACATTGAGGAGATCCCCTCTCAGTCTTTTCTTCTCCAGCCTGAACAGACCCAGGTCTCTTCATAGGGAAGATACTCCAGGCCCCGTATCATCTTTGTGGCCCTCCGCTGGACTCTTTCCAGGACATCCCTGTCTTTCTTGTACCGGGGAGCCCAGAACCGGACACAGTACTCCAGGTGAGGCCTGACCAGGGCAGAGTAGAGGGGGAGGATCACCTCCCTTGTCCTGCTGGCCACAGTCCTTTTAATTTACGCCAGGATCCCATTAGCCCTCTTGGCCACAAGGGCACAGTGCTGGCTCATGGCCAACCTGTCGTCCACCAGGACCCCCAGGTGCTTCTCCTGGGAAATCCTCTCCAGCAGGTCGTCCCCCAGCCTGTACTGATACTTCAGGTTGTTCCTTCCAGGTGCAGTAGCTCTGTCAGATACTGGCAGACCTAGAGAGGGAAAAAATGTAATATGTTAAAATCAAAAAGAAATGGTTCTTTTTCGTCGCTAGTTCGTTTTGTTCTTTTGGACATCTCACTGAATATTGGAGTAGTAACCAGACAACAACAGAAAGGGAAGCTGAAACAGTAGAAGGAACTTGCTGGCCACAGTTTACATGGCAGTTGACACCAACTAAATCTGCAACGATTTCTATTTGCCTTTCACCACTCGTCCGCGGGACGGGGACGCGCCTCAATTCTGCGCCTCAATTCTGCGCCGTTATCCAGTGAACAACCGGTATTGCCGCTAAAGACTGAGGCGAAGAAGGCATTAAGCACCTCCGCCTTTTCCTCATCTCTTGTAACTAAGTTTCCCCCCACATCCAGTAAAGGATGGAGATTCTCCTTAATCCTCCTTTTTGTGTTGATGTATTTATAAAAACTTTTTTGTTATCTTTAACGGCAGTAGCCAGATTGAGCTCCAGATGAGCTTTGGCCTTCCTAATTTTGTACCTGCACAGCCTTGCAACATCCTTATAGTCCTCCCTAGTGGCCTGCCCACTTTTCTCTTTTTTCTCCTAAGCTCAAGCCACAATTCTCTGTTCAGCCAGGCCGGTCTTCTTCCCCACCAATTCGTTTTTGGGCACGTGGGGACAGACCATTCCTTCACCATTAAGATTTCCCTCTTGAAGAGCTCCCAGGCTTCCTGGACTCCTCTGCCCTTCAGAACCGCCTCCCAAGGGACTCTACCAACCAGTGTCTTGAGCAGCTCAAAGTCAGCCCTCCAGAAGTCCAATACAGTACTTTTACTGGTCCCCTTCCTGGCCTCGCCAAGAATAGTGAACTCCACCATTTCGTGGTCACTCTGCCCAAGACAGCTCCCGACAATCACATCCTCCACCAGTCCTTCTCTGTTTGTGAAGAGAAGGTCTAGCAGGGTGCCACCCCTGGTAGGTTCACTAACCAGCTGCGTCAGGAAGCTATCTTCCACGCTCTCCAGAAACCTCCTAGACTGCTTTCTCTGGGCTGTGTTGTGCTTCCAGGATACGTCAGGGAAGTTGAAGTCCCCCACGAGTACAAGCGCTGAAGATTTCGCAGCTTCTGTCAGTTGCCTGTAGAACTCTTCATCCATCTCCTCATCCTGGTTCGGCGGTCTATAGCAGACCCCGACCAGGACACTAGCCTTGTTGTCCCTGCCGATCGTAACCCAAAGGGACTCGACCTTGTCACTCCCAGCCTCGAGTTCTACAACATCGAAAGACTCTCTAATATAGAGAGCCACACCACCACCCCTTCTGTGCTGCCTGTCCCTTCCGAAGAGCTTATAGCCAGGCACTGCAGCACTCCAGTCATGAGACTGATACCACCACGTCTCCGTGATGGCAACCAAGTCGTAGCCTGCCTGCTACACACGGCTTCCAGCTCCTCCTGTTTGTTACCCATGCTGCGTGCATTTGTGTAGATGCACTTCAGTTGGGCCATTACCTTACCCCCAGCCTTGCTATTGTTCCCCCTGGCACAGCTCCAACAATCCTTGCTTCAGCCCCATCCCCCTTCTTACCTAGTTTCGAGCCCTGTCAACGAACCCTGCCAGGTCCTGGACCAGGATCCTTTTTCCCCTAAAAGATAGAGACCCGTCTGCGGCCACCAGGCCGGCTGCCGACTAAAGCGCCCCACGGTCGAAAACCCCAAGATTTCTGCGTTGGCACCAGCCCATGACCCACGTGTTTAACAGGTGGGCTTTCCGTGTCCTCTCCGTACCCCTCCCTGCCACTGCAGGGATGGACGAAAACATCACCTGCACTCCCGCTCCATCCACTAACCGTCCCAGCCCCCTAAAGTCTAGTTTGATAGCCTTCAAGCTTCTCTCTTCAATGTCACCACTACCTGCCTGGACGATTAAAAGGCGACTCTGCGCCCCAGCGACTCTGCGCCCCAGCGACTCTGCGCCCCAGCGACTCTGCGCCCCAGCGACTCTGCGCCCCAGCGACTCTGCGCCCCAGCGACTCTGCGCCCCAGCGACTCTGCGCCCCAGCGACTCTGCGCCCCAGCGACTCTGCGCCCCAGCGACTCTGCGCCCCAGCGACTCTGCGCCCCAGCGACTCTGCGCCCCAGCGACTCTGCGCCCCAGCGACTCTGCGCCCCAGCGACTCTGCGCCCCAGCGACTCTGCGCCCCAGCGACTCTGCGCCCCAGCGACTCTGCGCCCCAGCGACTCTGCGCCCCAGCGACTCTGCGCCCCAGCGACTCTGCGCCCCAGCGACTCTGCGCCCCAGCGACTCTGCGCCCCAGCGACTCTGCGCCCCAGCGACTCTGCGCCCCAGCGACTCTGCGCCCCAGCGACTCTGCGCCCCAGCGACTCTGCGCCCCAGCGACTCTGCGCCCCAGCGACTCTGCGCCCCAGCGACTCTGCGCCCCAGCGACTCTGCGCCCCAGCGACTCTGCGCCCCAGCGACTCTGCGCCCCAGCGACTCTGCGCCCCAGCGACTCTGCGCCCCAGCGACTCTGCGCCCCAGCGACTCTGCGCCCCAGCGACTCTGCGCCCCAGCGACTCTGCGCCCCAGCGACTCTGCGCCCCAGCGACTCTGCGCCCCAGCGACTCTGCGCCCCAGCGACTCTGCGCCCCAGCGACTCTGCGCCCCAGCGACTCTGCGCCCCAGCGACTCTGCGCCCCAGCGACTCTGCGCCCCAGCGACTCTGCGCCCCAGCGACTCTGCGCCCCAGCGACTCTGCGCCCCAGCGACTCTGCGCCCCAGCGACTCTGCGCCCCAGCGACTCTGCGCCCCAGCGACTCTGCGCCCCAGCGACTCTGCGCCCCAGCGACTCTGCGCCCCAGCGACTCTGCGCCCCAGCGACTCTGCGCCCCAGCGACTCTGCGCCCCAGCGACTCTGCGCCCCAGCGACTCTGCGCCCCAGCGACTCTGCGCCCCAGCGACTCTGCGCCCCAGCGACTCTGCGCCCCAGCGACTCTGCGCCCCAGCGACTCTGCGCCCCAGCGACTCTGCGCCCCAGCGACTCTGCGCCCCAGCGACTCTGCGCCCCAGCGACTCTGCGCCCCAGCGACTCTGCGCCCCAGCGACTCTGCGCCCCAGCGACTCTGCGCCCCAGCGACTCTGCGCCCCAGCGACTCTGCGCCCCAGCGACTCTGCGCCCCAGCGACTCTGCGCCCCAGCGACTCTGCGCCCCAGCGACTCTGCGCCCCAGCGACTCTGCGCCCCAGCGACTCTGCGCCCCAGCGACTCTGCGCCCCAGCGACTCTGCGCCCCAGCGACTCTGCGCCCCAGCGACTCTGCGCCCCAGCGACTCTGCGCCCCAGCGACTCTGCGCCCCAGCGACTCTGCGCCCCAGCGACTCTGCGCCCCAGCGACTCTGCGCCCCAGCGACTCTGCGCCCCAGCGACTCTGCGCCCCAGCGACTCTGCGCCCCAGCGACTCTGCGCCCCAGCGACTCTGCGCCCCAGCGACTCTGCGCCCCAGCGACTCTGCGCCCCAGCGACTCTGCGCCCCAGCGACTCTGCGCCCCAGCGACTCTGCGCCCCAGCGACTCTGCGCCCCAGCGACTCTGCGCCCCAGCGACTCTGCGCCCCAGCGACTCTGCGCCCCAGCGACTCTGCGCCCCAGCGACTCTGCGCCCCAGCGACTCTGCGCCCCAGCGACTCTGCGCCCCAGCGACTCTGCGCCCCAGCGACTCTGCGCCCCAGCGACTCTGCGCCCCAGCGACTCTGCGCCCCAGCGACTCTGCGCCCCAGCGACTCTGCGCCCCAGCGACTCTGCGCCCCAGCGACTCTGCGCCCCAGCGACTCTGCGCCCCAGCGACTCTGCGCCCCAGCGACTCTGCGCCCCAGCGACTCTGCGCCCCAGCGACTCTGCGCCCCAGCGACTCTGCGCCCCAGCGACTCTGCGCCCCAGCGACTCTGCGCCCCAGCGACTCTGCGCCCCAGCGACTCTGCGCCCCAGCGACTCTGCGCCCCAGCGACTCTGCGCCCCAGCGACTCTGCGCCCCAGCGACTCTGCGCCCCAGCGACTCTGCGCCCCAGCGACTCTGCGCCCCAGCGACTCTGCGCCCCAGCGACTCTGCGCCCCAGCGACTCTGCGCCCCAGCGACTCTGCGCCCCAGCGACTCTGCGCCCCAGCGACTCTGCGCCCCAGCGACTCTGCGCCCCAGCGACTCTGCGCCCCAGCGACTCTGCGCCCCAGCGACTCTGCGCCCCAGCGACTCTGCGCCCCAGCGACTCTGCGCCCCAGCGACTCTGCGCCCCAGCGACTCTGCGCCCCAGCGACTCTGCGCCCCAGCGACTCTGCGCCCCAGCGACTCTGCGCCCCAGCGACTCTGCGCCCCAGCGACTCTGCGCCCCAGCGACTCTGCGCCCCAGCGACTCTGCGCCCCAGCGACTCTGCGCCCCAGCGACTCTGCGCCCCAGCGACTCTGCGCCCCAGCGACTCTGCGCCCCAGCGACTCTGCGCCCCAGCGACTCTGCGCCCCAGCGACTCTGCGCCCCAGCGACTCTGCGCCCCAGCGACTCTGCGCCCCAGCGACTCTGCGCCCCAGCGACTCTGCGCCCCAGCGACTCTGCGCCCCAGCGACTCTGCGCCCCAGCGACTCTGCGCCCCAGCGACTCTGCGCCCCAGCGACTCTGCGCCCCAGCGACTCTGCGCCCCAGCGACTCTGCGCCCCAGCGACTCTGCGCCCCAGCGACTCTGCGCCCCAGCGACTCTGCGCCCCAGCGACTCTGCGCCCCAGCGACTCTGCGCCCCAGCGACTCTGCGCCCCAGCGACTCTGCGCCCCAGCGACTCTGCGCCCCAGCGACTCTGCGCCCCAGCGACTCTGCGCCCCAGCGACTCTGCGCCCCAGCGACTCTGCGCCCCAGCGACTCTGCGCCCCAGCGACTCTGCGCCCCAGCGACTCTGCGCCCCAGCGACTCTGCGCCCCAGCGACTCTGCGCCCCAGCGACTCTGCGCCCCAGCGACTCTGCGCCCCAGCGACTCTGCGCCCCAGCGACTCTGCGCCCCAGCGACTCTGCGCCCCAGCGACTCTGCGCCCCAGCGACTCTGCGCCCCAGCGACTCTGCGCCCCAGCGACTCTGCGCCCCAGCGACTCTGCGCCCCAGCGACTCTGCGCCCCAGCGACTCTGCGCCCCAGCGACTCTGCGCCCCAGCGACTCTGCGCCCCAGCGACTCTGCGCCCCAGCGACTCTGCGCCCCAGCGACTCTGCGCCCCAGCGACTCTGCGCCCCAGCGACTCTGCGCCCCAGCGACTCTGCGCCCCAGCGACTCTGCGCCCCAGCGACTCTGCGCCCCAGCGACTCTGCGCCCCAGCGACTCTGCGCCCCAGCGACTCTGCGCCCCAGCGACTCTGCGCCCCAGCGACTCTGCGCCCCAGCGACTCTGCGCCCCAGCGACTCTGCGCCCCAGCGACTCTGCGCCCCAGCGACTCTGCGCCCCAGCGACTCTGCGCCCCAGCGACTCTGCGCCCCAGCGACTCTGCGCCCCAGCGACTCTGCGCCCCAGCGACTCTGCGCCCCAGCGACTCTGCGCCCCAGCGACTCTGCGCCCCAGCGACTCTGCGCCCCAGCGACTCTGCGCCCCAGCGACTCTGCGCCCCAGCGACTCTGCGCCCCAGCGACTCTGCGCCCCAGCGACTCTGCGCCCCAGCGACTCTGCGCCCCAGCGACTCTGCGCCCCAGCGACTCTGCGCCCCAGCGACTCTGCGCCCCAGCGACTCTGCGCCCCAGCGACTCTGCGCCCCAGCGACTCTGCGCCCCAGCGACTCTGCGCCCCAGCGACTCTGCGCCCCAGCGACTCTGCGCCCCAGCGACTCTGCGCCCCAGCGACTCTGCGCCCCAGCGACTCTGCGCCCCAGCGACTCTGCGCCCCAGCGACTCTGCGCCCCAGCGACTCTGCGCCCCAGCGACTCTGCGCCCCAGCGACTCTGCGCCCCAGCGACTCTGCGCCCCAGCGACTCTGCGCCCCAGCGACTCTGCGCCCCAGCGACTCTGCGCCCCAGCGACTCTGCGCCCCAGCGACTCTGCGCCCCAGCGACTCTGCGCCCCAGCGACTCTGCGCCCCAGCGACTCTGCGCCCCAGCGACTCTGCGCCCCAGCGACTCTGCGCCCCAGCGACTCTGCGCCCCAGCGACTCTGCGCCCCAGCGACTCTGCGCCCCAGCGACTCTGCGCCCCAGCGACTCTGCGCCCCAGCGACTCTGCGCCCCAGCGACTCTGCGCCCCAGCGACTCTGCGCCCCAGCGACTCTGCGCCCCAGCGACTCTGCGCCCCAGCGACTCTGCGCCCCAGCGACTCTGCGCCCCAGCGACTCTGCGCCCCAGCGACTCTGCGCCCCAGCGACTCTGCGCCCCAGCGACTCTGCGCCCCAGCGACTCTGCGCCCCAGCGACTCTGCGCCCCAGCGACTCTGCGCCCCAGCGACTCTGCGCCCCAGCGACTCTGCGCCCCAGCGACTCTGCGCCCCAGCGACTCTGCGCCCCAGCGACTCTGCGCCCCAGCGACTCTGCGCCCCAGCGACTCTGCGCCCCAGCGACTCTGCGCCCCAGCGACTCTGCGCCCCAGCGACTCTGCGCCCCAGCGACTCTGCGCCCCAGCGACTCTGCGCCCCAGCGACTCTGCGCCCCAGCGACTCTGCGCCCCAGCGACTCTGCGCCCCAGCGACTCTGCGCCCCAGCGACTCTGCGCCCCAGCGACTCTGCGCCCCAGCGACTCTGCGCCCCAGCGACTCTGCGCCCCAGCGACTCTGCGCCCCAGCGACTCTGCGCCCCAGCGACTCTGCGCCCCAGCGACTCTGCGCCCCAGCGACTCTGCGCCCCAGCGACTCTGCGCCCCAGCGACTCTGCGCCCCAGCGACTCTGCGCCCCAGCGACTCTGCGCCCCAGCGACTCTGCGCCCCAGCGACTCTGCGCCCCAGCGACTCTGCGCCCCAGCGACTCTGCGCCCCAGCGACTCTGCGCCCCAGCGACTCTGCGCCCCAGCGACTCTGCGCCCCAGCGACTCTGCGCCCCAGCGACTCTGCGCCCCAGCGACTCTGCGCCCCAGCGACTCTGCGCCCCAGCGACTCTGCGCCCCAGCGACTCTGCGCCCCAGCGACTCTGCGCCCCAGCGACTCTGCGCCCCAGCGACTCTGCGCCCCAGCGACTCTGCGCCCCAGCGACTCTGCGCCCCAGCGACTCTGCGCCCCAGCGACTCTGCGCCCCAGCGACTCTGCGCCCCAGCGACTCTGCGCCCCAGCGACTCTGCGCCCCAGCGACTCTGCGCCCCAGCGACTCTGCGCCCCAGCGACTCTGCGCCCCAGCGACTCTGCGCCCCAGCGACTCTGCGCCCCAGCGACTCTGCGCCCCAGCGACTCTGCGCCCCAGCGACTCTGCGCCCCAGCGACTCTGCGCCCCAGCGACTCTGCGCCCCAGCGACTCTGCGCCCCAGCGACTCTGCGCCCCAGCGACTCTGCGCCCCAGCGACTCTGCGCCCCAGCGACTCTGCGCCCCAGCGACTCTGCGCCCCAGCGACTCTGCGCCCCAGCGACTCTGCGCCCCAGCGACTCTGCGCCCCAGCGACTCTGCGCCCCAGCGACTCTGCGCCCCAGCGACTCTGCGCCCCAGCGACTCTGCGCCCCAGCGACTCTGCGCCCCAGCGACTCTGCGCCCCAGCGACTCTGCGCCCCAGCGACTCTGCGCCCCAGCGACTCTGCGCCCCAGCGACTCTGCGCCCCAGCGACTCTGCGCCCCAGCGACTCTGCGCCCCAGCGACTCTGCGCCCCAGCGACTCTGCGCCCCAGCGACTCTGCGCCCCAGCGACTCTGCGCCCCAGCGACTCTGCGCCCCAGCGACTCTGCGCCCCAGCGACTCTGCGCCCCAGCGACTCTGCGCCCCAGCGACTCTGCGCCCCAGCGACTCTGCGCCCCAGCGACTCTGCGCCCCAGCGACTCTGCGCCCCAGCGACTCTGCGCCCCAGCGACTCTGCGCCCCAGCGACTCTGCGCCCCAGCGACTCTGCGCCCCAGCGACTCTGCGCCCCAGCGACTCTGCGCCCCAGCGACTCTGCGCCCCAGCGACTCTGCGCCCCAGCGACTCTGCGCCCCAGCGACTCTGCGCCCCAGCGACTCTGCGCCCCAGCGACTCTGCGCCCCAGCGACTCTGCGCCCCAGCGACTCTGCGCCCCAGCGACTCTGCGCCCCAGCGACTCTGCGCCCCAGCGACTCTGCGCCCCAGCGACTCTGCGCCCCAGCGACTCTGCGCCCCAGCGACTCTGCGCCCCAGCGACTCTGCGCCCCAGCGACTCTGCGCCCCAGCGACTCTGCGCCCCAGCGACTCTGCGCCCCAGCGACTCTGCGCCCCAGCGACTCTGCGCCCCAGCGACTCTGCGCCCCAGCGACTCTGCGCCCCAGCGACTCTGCGCCCCAGCGACTCTGCGCCCCAGCGACTCTGCGCCCCAGCGACTCTGCGCCCCAGCGACTCTGCGCCCCAGCGACTCTGCGCCCCAGCGACTCTGCGCCCCAGCGACTCTGCGCCCCAGCGACTCTGCGCCCCAGCGACTCTGCGCCCCAGCGACTCTGCGCCCCAGCGACTCTGCGCCCCAGCGACTCTGCGCCCCAGCGACTC